>NC_056744.1:1567920352-1567980352 GCF_019279795.1 Protopterus annectens
TGTTTCTACTCAATGGTTTTGTATTCTTCTAATGCTTGTATGATGTGTTATTGTTGTATAATATGCTATTTTATAATGTTGTAATTGCTAACTTGTATTGAAGCTTTTCTTCCCAGGCCTCCACTGAAAATGGGCTTCTAGTCCAGTTTGACCTCCCCAGTAAACGTCAAATAAAATAAATTAAAGGGTGTACTGCTTGGAAAGAATATGCAATAGAAAGGGGCAGGACATTAACATCCAGGAGCTGTGTATGTTTAGAGCCAAGTATCTTTTAGATGCTCTCTAATTTGTATTTAAGAGTTGGTATTGCTTATAGTGAGAGGAAGGGAGTTCCAAATTTTGGCTAGAAAAGATAAATACAGAGTCACCACTGAGAGGTTAGCTTTTGTCACAGTTGAAAGCATTTTCAGTGGATCTCAGCTGTCTACTATTGGAGAAATTTTTCAGACTTGAGCATTTGGATAACAGATGAGTTTATGAAAAATGAGTAGTTGAGAAATTGTATGGTAATGCCTTAGCTCTAACCACTGAAGTTTTTTTTTAAGGCGAGTCAGTGATATGCTTTATAATGATCGGCAACAAATTTTGCCGCCTTACTACAATAGATTTTTATTAATTTATTTTCATTTTGTGTTGCCCCCCCCCCCCCAGTCATCCATGTTGTTCTTTAATTTTCCATGCTGCAGTGCCTCCTCCCTGCAATGTTCCATACACTACAACACACGGACAGATTTGCTTCGTTTAGAATATAACATTTTTTGTGTTTTTTGGTGTACTATATGATGTATGTAAGTGGGTGTGTCTTTGTGTGCAGTTCGAAGATGGGTGTGTGTTTGTGTGCAGTTCGAAGATGGGTATGAAGACAGTTATTTGTGCATGTTAAACGGAGTGGATATATAAATGTTTTGACCATGTACAGAAGTATATGCATCACATTTATGAATAATAAACACAAAGTAGCACTCCATAAACTGGCAGTGATCATGTTATAAGCACCTCCACCCCAGGATCATTTCAACCATCCATGCCTCTGAGTGATGCTGGAGCTGACAGCTGCACCTGGCCCAGTAAATGAAGTGCGACAATGAATGAAACTGGTCCTGGTACCATCAGGGCTGGGGCTGAGACAATGTAAAATTAAACAAGAAGAACAAAGTTAATAGTCTACTCAGTAAAAACAAAGGCGCTGGGTCACTTCTTTAGCGCATCACACATACAGTAATATTCCTCTGAATCACAAATAATTATTTCCTGCTGTAACAAGAGTAAGCAACTAGAGATATTGCTAATGAGAACTTTGAGTGCTCTCAATGATGGAACAACCCATCTGAAAGGAAATAAATTGGTTCATGACCCCATGTGATTTTTCCTCCCATCTTCCACACACTCCCATCACACGCACATCACAAGATCCTTGTTGCAAATATTAATTCTAATAACTCCAGGATCACACTACAGTGGGTAAAAGGTATGTGCCTTTTTCCCCATTGTAGTGTGATCCTGAAGTTACTATATATAGTTAGGGGTGTGTGGGGGGCACAGCCTCCCCCAATGGGGGATGTGGGGTGCATAGACCCCCCCACCTATTCTGGTTTTATATTGACCACTTTACAATTCAGTATGTTGAAATTTAGCATTGTAATTCAGTATTATGGGTTTCATTCAAGTGATTTTTCAGTATTTTGAAGTTTCAGTCTTACGGTCTCAGTAAAATGAGCTTAAGTCATATGAGGTTTCTATCACCTGATAGGGATCCATATATATAAAATGTGTGTATATGTATATATAAGTATATAGATGTGTGTGTGTGTGTGTGTGTGTGTGTGTGTGTGTGTGTGTGTGTGTGTGTGTGTGTGTATATATATGTATATGTGTATATATATATATATATATATATATATATATATATATATATATATATATATATCTATATATATATATATATATATATATATATATGTATATATAAAATGGTTTACTATTGTTCGAATGAAAAAACATTTTCCGTTGAAAGATCACCTTACTTTCATTAGATGCTTTTTACTGCTTGTTTTTGTCTATATTTGCTGAAATCGCTCTTCAGCAAACACACATTTATTGATCCGTATTTAGTGAAAATCACTCTTGCAATTCGCTGAATACTCCCAGGGCAAGAAATACTTGCCCTGCAGCACAACTTTACCCTTTTCTCCACTGTAGTGCAATCTTGGAGTTGGTATATATAGTTGGGGGGTGAAGGGGGCAAAACACCCCACTTGGGTGGGTCAGATTTAGCTAGATTTGGGTTAATTGTACTTCAGAGCATTTATTTCTTTCCCCTGGGAGTATTCAGTGAATTGGGAAAGTGATTTTCACGGAATATGGGTCAATGAATGGCGTGTTCACTTAGAGTGACTTCGGCGAACTAATATAGACCCCCGCTTGTTTTATGTGATCAAAGTTTTTAATCTTACATCAATACTGATTCTTAGCGTAATTTGACTTGCTAGTTCTATGTTGCTGTTAGTGGAAATGATTTTTTGAAATTAGTTTTATCATCAGCTAAATCCATTGGGGTAAATAATATTCTTTTTAGGGTTAGGTAGCAGTTGTGTATCAGACAAGCCAGGTCTCTATTGCTGAATTATCTGCATATTGTATGATAGTGGCTTGTTTATAAGCTAGGTGGAGATCATTAATGAATATATTAAACAACAAGGGACCTAAATTGTATCCATGTGGGACACTCACTGTAATCGGAAGGAGAGAGAGGTCATTGGTCATTTTGCCATTTTATTTGGGGAGGTTTCATGTGTCCTAGAAAAGCTGGGATGTTCTTCATCTCACATTGCTGCAGTCCTTACATATGGGTAGTCCGCTGTCCTCGGTCGGCCCGAATACCAAAGTATAAGGCTGACGTCGGTCAAGGCGCTTAAAACTGACATCAGGACGTCAGGGTACAAAAGCGCATGACCGACGTCATATCCTCAGTCTTTTTTGCCACATGGTTCGATGCAGAAGCAGCGTTGCAAGTGCCGTTCGGCATTCTGAAATTTTTCGAGTTCGGAGTTTCAGACCGAATCAAAGTTGGCTAAGTACCCGCTAGAATATTTTGTTTTTTCTTGCCTCAGTGTTTTACCGGATGTCAGAAAAAGTGAATAACTGTATTTCTTGTGGGAAACAGATACCGCATAGGGATTATCATTCTTTGTGTATTCCTTGTTTGGGGCCTGAGCACGATGTTGTTGGGTGTCGCTTTTGTGCTAGGTTCAATAAGCGCACTATTAAGCGAAGGTTAGATTGTGCTAGGCTGGTCTTGAAGCGGTGCAATTATAATATGCCGTTGGATTCTCCAGCGCCCGCTTCTTCGAAGAAGCGCAAAGACAAAGCAGTTAAACCCAGGCAAGAAGAGTCGTCCGTTCCAGATGTCGGTTCTTTAGAGGCGTCAGTGGAACCGGTGGTTCCGACGGAGGCTTCTCTGGAGTCCCAGGGGGAGACTTTGATATTGCAGGATGTGGCCTCTCAGGAGGCAGGTCAGGCTGAAGGGGCTTCCCAAGTTACTGTACTCCCCTCCCTTCCTAGGGTGGTTAGGCCCTCTCCTTCTGTTTCCAAGGCTTCTCCCAGAGGCAGGCCAGGTTTAGCTTCTGTTGGTGTCACTCCTAGTGCAGCAGGGTCTGTGCCCAAGAAGCACATGCTTAAAATGGCAGAAGATTTGATTACTCTGATTAGAGGTTCTTTGCCCCCTCCTGATAAGAGGCCTAGGGTGGAGCCAGAGTTTGGGAGTTTTGAGCAGGTTTCGGATGTTTCTGAGTCTTCGGCTGAAGACTTGCAGGAGTACTCTCCTTATTCTGATTCTGATGCAGATGATTCGACTCCTTCTGCTTCTCCTCCAGAGGATTTTTCTTTCAGAGACTCTTCATTCCATGAGGGAACATTTTAAGTGGGAAGGTCAGGACTTCTCTGATTCCAGGAAAAGGCTTAGGGAATTTTTGCTTTTGCCCCAGCATAGGCCCTTGGCTATACCTCCTGTTCTGGATGTTGTGGAAGATGCGTTTGCAGAGGCTTCACTTGATCCTGATTCTCTGCCTCCTGCTCCTGTTAAACTGGATAGGTATTACAGGGTGCCTGAGGCTCATAAATATCTTTATAAGAGTCCTAGGGCGGACCCAGAAACTGTTAGTCAGGGACCTAAGGGTGTCAAGGCCTCTGTTGTAAAAAATCCGGTTCCTCCAGATAAAGAGGCCAGAGCTTTGGATAGATGGGGAAAGAAAGTCTATACAT
Source organism: Protopterus annectens (assembly GCF_019279795.1). Lineage (NCBI taxonomy): Eukaryota > Metazoa > Chordata > Ceratodontiformes > Protopteridae > Protopterus > Protopterus annectens. Next base: position 1,567,924,613 of record NC_056744.1, read on the forward strand.
CTTCTACCCTAGCTATGAGGGCTTTGAATTGCCAGTTTCATATGTTGAAATATCAAAACTATCTTCTTTCTCAATTGAAGTCTAAGGTGGATGCTCTGGCGGAAGGCATTGAGTGTAAAGAGTTACAAGATTTGGTGCATGTTTCAGAGCAGGTGGGTAAGCATTCTTTACAATGTGGTTTTGATGCTGTACAGGCCTCATCTAGGGTGGCTGCCACTGGTTCAGTTCTTCGCAGGCACGCATGGCTGAGGGATCAGAATTTATCTGACCATGTTAAGACAAGGATTTTGGATGCTCCTTTACAGTCTGATGTGTTGTTTGGTTCACCTGTGGAGTCAGTCTTGAAGAAAATGGAAGACAAGGCTAAGTCCATGCAGGCTGTTAAAGAAAGTTTAGTAGGAATTGGCCTGCTAAGGGGTGGACGTATCCTTCTTATGATTCTCAGTCTAGGGGTAGATCTAGACGTGGTAGGGGCAGAGCTCAGAGTTCTTTCAGACCTAGAACAGGGAGTTCACCTGCGCAATCTTCGGGTGAGGGCAGGGGCCAGTCCTTTCGTAAACAGGCCCAATGACCTACCTTTTCAGCTGCCAGATCCTTCTTGCCTGGCAGCTCCTTTGGGAGGAAGGTTGGCATTCTTCAAGGAAAATTGGAATTTGATTACCCAAGACAAATGGGTATTGGATATCATACAATCGAGGTTACAAGTTTTATTTCCATACCTTGCCTCCTTTCAAAGGCATGCCGGACGTTCCTCCTCAGCAAAGACTAGAGGCTCACAAACAAATTTCTCTGCTACTTCAAATAAGGGCCATGCAACCGGTCCCTCTGCCAGAAGTGGGCCTAGGATTTTATTCTCGCCTGTTCCTAGTACCAAAGAAAGGGAACACGTGGAGACCAATCTTGGATTTATCTATCCTCAACACATATCTGGACATTCCCAAGTTCAAAATGTTGACGTTACAACAGCTTTTACCTCTGCTGGGCAAAGATCACTGGATGGTGACTCTGGATCTCAAGGAGGCTTACCTTCATGTTCCTATCAGGCTCAGTTGCAGAAAGTATCTGCGCTTCGGGCTGGGACTTCTCATTATCAGTTCTCTGCATTGCCCTTTGGCTTATCTACTGCCCAGAGTGTTCACGAAGGTTCTGGCTCCAGTGATAGCTTTCTTCAGGCTAAGAGGAATACAAATCTATCCTTATTTGGACGATTGCCTGATTCTGGCCCAAGGAAAGGACGAACTTCTTCATCATTTACAGTATGTGATAGCAGTGCTAAGATGCCTGGGGTATTCTGTGAACGAAATAAAGTCCAGTCTAGTACCCTCTCAGGACATGTGCTTTCTGGGTGTGAGACTGAATACAGCATCCCAGATGGCCTTTTTGACCCCGGACAAACAAAAGAATCTTTCTCTCTCTTTACTTCCATCAATTGTCTCATCAGTCCAGGCTGACTGCAAGGACAGTCCTTCAAGCCTTGGGGTTCATGGCATCTTGTATTCTGGTGCTTCCCAATGCCAAACTGCATATGAGGAAGCTGCAATGGTATCTCAAAAATGTATGGACACAGCACTGCCAAGATATGGACACTTGTCATTCAGATAATACCTTGCATTCAAAAGGAATTTTTGTGGTGGGCTCAGGAATGTCACCTAAACAAGGGACTCTCTGTGACCCGGCCAGAGGCGAGTCAGATTCTAACGACAGATGCCTCAGACAAAGCTTGGGGAGCTCATCTAAATGGAAAGTGGGTACAAGACACGTGGCCTGCCAGACTTCAACATCTGCATATCAACTTGAAGGAGATGTTAGCAGTCCAATTTGCATTAATAGCTTTCAAGGATTTACTTCTTCCAGGGCAGGTGTTGGTTCTAACAGACAACACAACTGTCATGTGGTACATCAACAAGCAAGGGGAACGATTCTTATCCTCTATGCAGACAAGCAATGATTTTGTGGGAGACTGCTCTCAGTTTACAGCTAAATCTTCAGGCAAGGTTTCTGCCGGGAGCACAGAACTCCTTAGCAGATGTGTTGAGCAGACAAATTATGGATCCCCACGAGTGGAAATTGGATCCTCATGTATTTCAGAAATTGACAGTGTTATGGGGAACTCCAGACCTAGATCTGTTCGCTTCTCCACTAAACTACCAGCTGCCAAAGTTTTGCACAAAAGGTTTCATCCCACAGCTTGGAAAGTGGATGCTCTCTCATTCAATTGGAGCAATCTTCATGTGTATGCCTTTCCACCTCTGCCTCTCCTCCCAAAGGTACTCCTGAAGGTCAGACAGGACAAGCCAAAGATGATTTTAATAGCTCCAGATTGGCCTCGACAGCACTGGTACCCATTACTGAGAAGTCTGGCACGGGAGCCTCCATGGCCTTTGCCTTCGATTCCACACCTGCTGTCTCAGGAGAACAGACATTTACTCAATGTCAAACTTCACTCTCTACATCTAACAGCCTGGCATATTCTGTTTTAAACCCTGGAGGGTCTCAGCTTCCACAGCAAGTTTTGAATGTTATTTTGGAGGCCAGAAGGCCTAGTACAAGGAAAGTGTACGCAGATAAATGGAGGAGATTTTTATTTTGGAGTACAGCAAAGGAATTTGATGTTTCTAAGCCTAATTTAAGTGTGGCTCTTCAATATCTTACTGAGTTACTGGACAAAGGTTTGTCCTTCTCCTCTATTAAGGTTCATGCTGCAGTAATTTCTGCTCACTATGACTGTGACCCACCATTGTTTTCTCATCCTTTGTTTAAGCAATTCCTTAGAGGGGCAAATAATATAAGACACCACGAGAGCTCCTACTCCTGCTTGGGATCTCAATTTTGTGTTGGAGAAACTCACTCTACAACCTTTTGAGCCTGCAGCTACTGCCGAGTTGAAATATTTATCATGGAAGACTGCTTTTTTGTTGGCCATTACCTCCGAGAAGGGTTTCTGAATTACAGGCCCTTATGGCGGTTGAGCCTTTCTTAATTTTCCATAAGGATAGGGTATCTTTGCGTACTAATCCTTCCTTTATGCCTAAAGTGGTTTCTAGTGTGGCTTTAAACCAAACTATTCATTTGCCTACTTTTTATGCAAACCCCAAAATAAAGGGGAAAAGATTTTGCACACTTTGGATATACACAGGCAGTTGCGATATTATTTGAGCAGAACTAAAGGGTTCAGGCAGTCTCAGCAGTTATTTGTTTCATTTGCTTTGGGTTCTCAGGGCAAGCCTGTTTCAAAACAAACTATTTCTAAGTGGATTGGGTTTTGTATTGCTTTCTGTTATTCCCATCATGGTAAGGAGATTCCAGCTGGGATTAGGCCTCATTCCACTAGGGCTACTGCCACTTCTACAGCTTTTTAAGGGGGGTGGCAACTAAAGATATTTTGGAGGCAGCTACTTGGAGTTCAGTGCATACTTCCTCTAAGCATTACCACCTTCCTCTTTACTCTAAATCTAGGGCTGGTTTTGCCACTGCAATTTTACAGGGCATTTTGGCAGCTCCTAATGCTTTATAGTTTTGCCATCCTCCCTTACCTCTGCTTTGGGATTCTACCCATATGTAAGGACTGCAGCAATGTGAGATGAAGAACATAGTACAGTTTTGTACCTACCATAAATGTAGATGTTCGAAGATCCACATTGCTGCAGTCCAATTTACCCTCCCTCCTTCACCTCTGTAGTTAGAGGCGGTTGTGTGGTTTGGGTTGTGAATATTGTAAATATTGTAAATAGGATTAGTGCAGGGGTGGTTGGTTGGTTTTTTGCTGTCTTTGGTTTTGGCCTTTCTTTTTTAGGGCCTTCTGACATCTGGGGCAAGAAAAGACTGAGGATATGACGTCGGTCATGCGCTTTTGTACCCTGACGTCCTGATGTCAGTTTTAAGCGCCTTGACCGATGTCAGCCTTATACTTTGGTATTCGGGCCGACCGAGGACAGCGGACTACCCATATGTAAGGACTGCAGCAATGTGGATCTTCGAACATCTACATTTATGGTAGGTACAAAACTGTACTTTTTTGAATTTCTTGTGGAATATCATGTCAAAACCTTTGGATAAGCTAGGAAAAATGCAGCAACTAAATTCCCAGAGTTTCGATATTAACGGAGGTCATGAAACTAAGGAGAGATGTACATGTACTGGGAAAAGAATAGAAGGTGTGCTGTGTAGGGAAAGGAGGCAGTTGTCATTGAGAAAGCTGAGAAGTTGAGACTGGAATCACTTCTCCAGAATTTTTGAGAGTGGAGACAACTAAGGCTGTTGGCCTTAAGATTCAGAGCTCCTTTATGAAGAAGACCGAGTGTAGCAGCTTTTCCATGAGGTTGTAACATCGTTTTCAGTGATGGGGCAATTGATTAAGATAGAAGTAGGAAAAGTTAGGGCATCAGCAACAGTTTTTAAGTACTCTGGTATGCTGTCAGGGCAAGGGTGGTAGGTTTTAAGGTTAGTAATAGTTTCTTTGATTGTAGAAATTGAAGTGTTTTGAGGGCTAACAAGGGAGGAGAAGAACCTGTCTGCCTGTGCCAAGGGTTTAGTAAGATAGGTTACTGTCTGGATGAGGAGGGCAATTAATTCACTGGCTTTGCCAACAGTATGCTTAGATGAAGAAAGGCGTAGGTTGTGCTGGTTTACTGAATTTTAACAACTGACTGATTTGTAGTCCAAACAGCTTTGGCGTTATAATTTGTATCCTGTATATTAATATACATATTTTTTGTTTTAGTTTGATTTTTAGTGGGGTTTCTGAGATGTTTTATAGTATTGATGGGTTTAACTTTTTATTCCAATTTTTTCATGCTATGTCTCTCTTTCATAAGCAATTTAGTACTTTTTTACCAGCTTCAGTCTAGTTGTTCTTGCTGTGGTAGTTTATTTAGTATGTTAAGGAATATTGAGTTGAACGGAGCTACAGCTTTATCTAGTGGAGAGGTTTAACGAGCCCATCAGTTGACTGATTTTAGTGCTGCTTTTAATTGGTCCTTACTTAAGGAAGAGAGGTTACGAGCAAGGGTGTACCAATCCTGACTCTGGTTAGGTTTATGATGAATTATTGTAAGAGGGGCGGATGATCATTTTTGGTATCTGGCAAAGTACCTGTTGAAAAATTAGAGGCTTTACCAGATTTTTTTGCTGTACCTTGTTGGAGTTGAAATAAGCTGAATAAAACCATGTAGATTAAGGACATTAGAAGGACTGTTGCTATCTGTGGATTTCCTATCAGTATTCAGGTCTTTTAAAGTTATTGTCTCAAGTGAGATGTTGCACGATGTCCAGGAGAGAAGCTCTTCAGCATTAACTTGCTGGGAGAAAGTAACCTACTGTTCAGAAAAGCCTTTGCATTATATTAATTTGCAAAGATGCTGTACTCCTTTCAGCATTGAAGAGTGGTGATGGGCTTATAAAAGACCAAGAGAGGTTTCAAGAGAGGTTTAAAGTATTCTTGTACATAATCCCCACCCCACCACATGTTTATGAGCTCGGTCAAGTCTTAAGGTGTACCCCTGCTGTAAGATTTCTTCATCTTTTTTATTTTTTGTTTAAGCCAATTTCTGTGGCTACTAGTATATCTGGAGACGGAGAGTGAAAGACTACCCAGGCATACATATTACATTGTGTTTATAAGTGAACATTTACCTAGTGTACTTTTATCTGTAGTTTACATTTGTGCATAATAGTATGTACGTTTATATTCAGATGATGTACACAGAATATTGTGTAAAGTAGAAGATGGTTTGTTTTCCATTAGTAAGTAATGTCAATGTATACTGCAGCCAGTCTGCTACTTCATCAATGAACCTACTTGCAGCATAATTGGTGAAAACTCAGTTTTAATAAACCAGCAGGATCGTATGAAAACTGAAGCACAAATGTTAAAAAGACTGAAAATCACAACAAACTAAGCATCCCTAGAAAAGGTGTTGCTTATCTGGCTGTAGAATTCCATATATTCAGCATTTCTTTTATGTTGCATGGCACTGAAGTACTTGCCAGGTGCCATATCCCCTGCTTGTTTATATAGTAAGATTCACCATGCCAGTGAACACCAGCCATTGAATTGGTGCATTAAGTCTGCACAGAGCAGCACTGTTTATATATATAAAAAAAAACAAAAAGTTTATTTAAATTATCATTTATGACGCAGGCAGTCATACATTTGTATACATGAAAACAAACCATATTGACAAAATTTTAGTTGTAAACATACATCACAAACCATATCAATATAAATTTAGTTGCAAACATTGTACATCACTTATAACCTCTCAAGTCAGCGTCAGTCAGGCATGAACATATCTTTCAAATCCTGCCTTCTTTTAAACCTCAGTCCTCATTCTCATGTACTTTTCCCACAATTCCCATTTTGTTCTATGTAATTTGCTCCTACCCTTTTCTAAAAATCCCAATTCCTGTTAGTACTTCTAGTACATTTGGTTTAGACTTTGATTTAAAATTTCTAGTAATCGCTTTTTTTAGCAGTCACCATAATTAGACTCAGCAAGGCCTTACTATGTCTAGACAATTCTGATTCTGTACCATAGCTCAAAAAAAATTTCCTTAGTTACAGCAATTTGCTCACACAGTATCTCTGACAGAGTAGTCTGCATTGAATCTTTAAAGTCTGCCAACTTATTACACTCCAAGAAAATGTTTTCAGTTATCACTTCTTCCATCACACCGCTAACATTTGCTGCCTACCTGAGGAAAAATACTTGGGTATTTTTAAACCCCAAGTAGACTCAAATGTAAACATTCCCAAGCAAAGATCCTACATCTTCGGGATTTTGTTGCATATTTGAGTGACTTGCATATATCCCTCTATTGTTTCTTTGTGAATTGCTTATCCAATCTCTCTTCCCAATCCTTTCAAACGTCCTCTGATGTATACTCTGCCAATTATTCCTTTTTTAATGGCAGCTTCTGTTCTAGATTCTACTAAAAACTCAAGTGCTGTTTTTTTTTTTTTTTTTTTTTTTTTTTTTAAGGATCCTTCTCTTTGCCTATACTCTGATATCAATCTTTGATGGGGAAGGCTATCTATAGCTTGCAGTTCAAATAAATTCTTGACCTCTTCCCATTCTATTACCTTTCCATCTCTAAATATTTGCTCCCAATACATTGGTTATTTTGCCATTTTTCCAGTACATTCCAGCCCCCTCTTGCCTATTGTCTGTATCCCTAATTGCACTTATCCCTATTGGCAGAATCTCCTTTCTCCATTCCCATGTTGGCATAGTATACTTCTGCTTTATGAATATAATATTCTTTGTGGTTATTGTTATTCTCCTTATGGATCTGCATCCAAAATCCCTGCCTCTCCTTGTTTCGTAAGCTTCCCCCCTGTTTCATCATTATCCCTTTTCATTTTGAATTGTAAGTTTTCTGCTTGTGCTATGTATAGGAGTCTTAACTGTGTAGCTCTGAAATACCCCTTCAGTTTGGATATCCCAAAGTGCCTTGTTCAATAGGAAGAATCAGTTTATCCCACTCGACTCTTGCATTCTTCCCCTCCCAGATAAAATCCTTCAGCTCTTTATTAATATTCACAACATCTACTCTGTTTAATAAAAAAATATGCCTGACCTATGTATAAAACTAAAACATTTTAGTTGCTTGTATCTTGCTATCCGTATCCATATAACAAAGCTTCCAATGTCTCAGTTTTTGTATTATGTTTTTAGTGTCTTCCCATGTATCCTTGGCTGCCACACCAGAATCCTTTTTAATCTGTACTCCCAAGTACTTCATTTTATCATGTCCCCATAAATATGGATATTGCTGAATCAATTTGTGTGTGGGTACATAATTTACAGCTATATTACATTTGTTTTGGCTCCATTAACTTTGCACCCTGAAAAGATTTGAAACGGTCTCAAAATATTTCACAACACTAAAGTCTCCTTTTGTGGTTTTGTCAGGTGTAAAATAATATTTGTAGATAGAGCCAGCTTTTCTTGACTACCATACCAATTGTATCCTTGAATTTCTGAGTCCCTTATTTTCTTTGTCAGTGGTTCTAAATATAATGCAAATAATAAAGGGGAAAGAGGACACCGCTGTCTGGTTCCTGTGCTCAAACAGAAATTGTCAGTGTTAACTGTGTTTTGGTAGAGTGCCACTGTATTTGACAGAGTGGAGCTACTTAATCACAGTACCATTATGCCAAGTACTATAATAAATATATGCACATTTCTTTAAAATACTTCATCCACTTTACCTCTAAATGGAACTGCGTGGTATAGAAGTGTGCTTTTACTGTAATCAGTAAAAGCAGCCAGGACAGCAGATATACTTGAATTCTCTCTTCATTTCAGGGTTATTGGAGTCCCATGTCTGAATGTTTCAGACAGTCACCCGATGTCGGTACTTGTAAGCTAGGTCATGAGGTCATTCCTCATGAGGAAGATTCATTTAAAACAAAACAAACAAAAACTATCCTCTCTCATTGCTGGCCAGAAATCCAGATGTCCTTCAAGAATGCAACTGCAGTCATAACATATGGGTTGTCCTGCCTCAGGCAGCCCTCGGTCGGCCGGATTCCAAAGTCTGGGTCCGGCGTCGGCCGGTGTCTCCTCCTCTCCGACGTCAGAGCGGCTGGAGTATAAAGGCATCGGCCGACGCCATCTTCTCCAGTCTTTCTTGCCACGCGGTGCCCGAAGCAGAAGCAGTTCGCAAGTGCCGGTCGGTCAGCTCCTGTGTTTTCAGTACCGAAGTCATCTAAAAGCTAAGTACACCGTTGGGGAACATTTTTTCTTGCCTCAGCCAATGTCAGAACAAATTGAGAAAGTTAATTGTTTGTCTTGTGGTAAACAAATACCTCATAAGGACTTCCATTCTTACTGCCTTCCTTGCCTGGGCCCAGACCACGATGTCTCGGCCTGTGCTGCCTGTGCTTGCTTTAATAAGCGCACTCTCAGGCGCCGGGCAGAATTTGCCGAAGACTTTTTCGGTGAATCTTTCACGTATATTATGCCGTCGGATCTACCGACAACTCAATCTACCAAAAAACTAAAGGACCGGGACCGACTTCCTCGGCCCGCGTCCACCACCGATGCAACTCCTAAATCCTCCGCTAGTGCTTCGGTCCCTTCGGAAGCGGTAATTCAACCGCTCCAGGCCGACGACACAGCGTTAACACGTCCTTCAGTCTCGGAGACCTCTCCGGTGCCGGTTGTTGATTTTCCTCCAGAAACCGAAGTTCTGGATCTACCCGACACCATTCCTGTAGACAAGGTTACTCCTGCACGTGGGGCTGCAAGGCCTCCTGTATCCATGTCCATCAAGGCCTTTGCATGTGCTAAGGCCACTATCCAGGCCAAGGCCCATCCTAAACCTGCTGCTCAGGCCCCTTCTTCTGATAAACAGATCATGTCTCTTGCTGCAGATCTTATTTCTCTTATCAGGGGGTCTCAGCCTCACCCAGACAGAGGTTCTCAGCCACCTGCAGAGAAAAGGCCCAGAACTGAGCAGGCTGACAACCTCTCTTCAGATGAAGCCTCTGGGGATTCTGAGCATTCAGATACCCAAGAAGAATCCTTCCAGGCCTATGAGGACTCTGATGCTGAGGAATAAATTCCCTCTGCCTCCCCTCCAGAGGATTTCTCGTTTGGTGAAGTCCTGCACTCTATGAGGGAACATTTTAAATGGCAGGGTCAGGAATTCTCTGATTCCAGGAAAAGGCTACGTACCTTCCTCAAGCTTCCCCAGCACAGACCTTTAGCTATTCCTCCAGTTATGGATGCTTTGGATGATGTTTTCTCTGACTCCAGTGCTAACCCTGATTCTCTCCCCCCTGCTCCTGTCAAGCCAGACAGATATTATAGGGTCCCTGACACTCACAAACATCTCTTTAAGGCCCACTCTGTGGATCTAGAAACTATTTCACAGGGCCCCAAGGGAGTGGCTACTTCCACTGCCAATAATCCACTGCCAGCGGATAGGGAAGCTAGGTCCCTGGAGAGATGGGGTAAAAAAGTTTATACCTCTACCACCCTAGCCATGAGGTCTCTTAACTGCCTTTTTCATATGTTTCAGTACCAGGATTTTTTACTGGATGATTTACAGAAAAAGCTAGCCTCTCCTGAGCCTATTGATAAAAAAGTATTGCAGGATCATTTACATAACACTCAGCAGGTTAACAATCATTTTCTTCAGTGTGGTTATGATGCATTGGAGGCTTCATGTAGGGCAGCTATGACTGGGGCTGTGATACAAAGACATGCTTGGTTAAAAGATCAGCCATTGCCAGACCATGTTAAAGTAAAGTTACTTGATGCACCTCTGGAAAAACAGAAGCTTTTTGGTGCTAATGCACAAGATGTGTTGAAATCCATTGAGGAAAAAGCTAAGTCAGTACAGACAGTCAAGGATTTCCTCCAGGTTCAACCACCCAGGTTCAGCAGAAACTGGCCTTCAAAGAATTGGTCCTTTCCAGACTCTGACAAGTTTCAAAGGGGAAAAAACAGGCGTGCCCGAGGTAGAGGGCAATACCGAGGATCCTACAGGGGCCGCCAATGGAAACCTCCAAATCAAAGAAGTGGCACAGGCAGCCCAGCTGCACCACAAGGACAATCACAATGACTTGACTTTCATACCGCCTACAAAGGCTCAAAGAGAAGCACCTTTGGGTGGAAAATTTTCCTTATTCTCAAAAAACTGTCATATCTTAACCAAGGACAACTGGATTCTGGATTTAATAGACAAGGGTTACAGATTCCACTTCCATACTTTACCAATAAGACAAGGCATGCCAAATCTGCCACATCTTCAAAGGGCAGAGGCACTCACTCAAGTTTCAAAGCTGTTAAGTATAAAAGCAATAGAAAGGGTTCCTCCTCAGGAACAAGGCCAGGGATTTTATTCAAGACTGTTCCTTGTTCCAAGAAAAGAAAACAAATGGAGGCCTATACTGGACTTGTCTATTCTAAATACTTTTCTCATTGTGCCAAAGTTCAAAATGCTGACGTTGCAGCAACTCCTTCCCATGCTGGGCAAGGGGTCTTGGCTGGTCACTCTGAACCTCAAGGAGGCATACCTGCATGTCCCAATCAGACAAAGCTGCAGAAGATACCTCAGATTTCTTGCAGGGACAGAGCATTATCAATTCTCAGCATTGCTGTTTGGCTTATCTACTGCACCCAGAGTGTTCACGAAATGCCTGGCATCAGTAGTGGTACACTGCAGACTCCAGGGGATTCAAATATACCCCTACCTGGACGACTGCCTCATACAAGCAGACAACAAACAAACCTTAATAGCAAACTTGGACTATGTCATTCAACTACTGCAGGCCTTGGGATACACAGTCAACATTCAAAAGTCAAGACTACTGCCATCCCAACAGATTATTTTCTTAGGAGCCAAACTGGACACAGAAACTCAAATGGCCTACCTCACAGAGGAGAAACAACAGCAGTTACCAGAGTACTTCAAAGGCCTAGCAAAGCTCTCCCAGCTGACTGCAAGGAAAATCCTGCAGGCCCTGGGGTTCATGGCATCTTGCATTCTTCTGATACCTTTGCCAAGACTTCATATGAGAAAGCTGCAATGGTACTTAAAAAGCTTATGGTCCCAACACAGCCAAAGCCTAGAGGACATAATCCCACTCATTCCATGTCTGCAAAAAGAATTTTTGTGGTGGGCTCAAGCAAGTCAGTTAAACAAAGGCATGTCCTTCAACAAAACTCAAGCAGGTCAAATGATTACAACAGACACCTCAGATCATGGATGGGGGGCGCACATGGAGGGCAGATGCATTCAAGGTCTATGGACACCAAGGGAAAGACATCTGCACATAAACCAAAAAGAGATGTTGGCAGTGATACATGCAATCGAGACTTTCGAAAAATCACTACAACAAGGACATTTGCTAATAAGGACAGACAACACCACTGTCATGTGGTATATAAACAAGCAGGGAGGCACTCATTCTTATCCCCTCTGCAGACTAACAATGATTCTCTGGGAAAAATCCCTGAGTCTGAAGATACATTTGCAATCCCAGTTTGTGCCAGGCAAGGACAATGTACTGGCGGACAAGCTGAGCAGAAATTTCTTGGATCCACACGAATGGATGCTGCATCCTCACATTTTCTCACAAATAACAAAGACATGGGGAAGACTGGACGTAGATCTCTTTGCTTCTCACATGAATCATCACCTGGAAAAGTTCTGCACAAGGACCCACCATCCTCTAGCCTGGAAAACGGATGCTCCCTCCTTCAGCTGGAATTCCCTAAAAATGTATGCATTCCCTCCTCTACCTCTGCTGACCAAGGTGATACTGAAGATCAAAGCAGAACAACCAACAGGCATCCTGATTGCTCCAGACTGGCCAAGGCAACACTGGTACCCATTGCTGTTGAGCATAACTCTGACCAAACCGTGGCCTCTGCCCCTATGGCCCCTGCTTCTAACACAACACAATTGCAGGACTGTCCATCAAAACCTGAAAACATTGCATCTGACAGCCTGGAGGTTACCATGACTCCTTCCGCTATCTCTCTTTCCAAAAAAGTTCAAGAGATCTTACTGGAAGCATGCAGACCTTCCACCAGAAAAACCTATTCAGCCAAGTGGAAGAGATTCAGCATCTGGAATGCCAACAGGGGTCAGGATACAACATTACTGAGTTATATCTCAGATATTGGAATACTTGGCAGAAATGTTTCATACTGGACTCTCATATTCTTCTATAAAGATTCACGCCTCAGCAATCTTAGCAAAATACAATTGTGATCCACCAGTGTTTTTACATCCTTTGCTAAGACAGTTCCTAAGAGGGATAAAGAATATCAAACCTCCCAGAAAGCAGCCAGTACCTGCATGGGACCTCAATTTCATTTTGGAAAAATAACTCTTCCTCCTTTTGAGCCAGCAGCAACTTCAGAGATGCAATTTCTGTCATGGAAAACGTTTTTTCTATTGGCAGTCACATCTGCAAGAAGAGTCTCGGAGATACAGGCACTCATGGCAGTACCTCCCTTTCCTCATTTTTCATCAGGACAGAGTTTCTCTAAGAACCAATCCTACATTCATGCCAAAAGTAATTTCCAGGGTATCTCTAGATAAAGCTATTCACCTGCCTACTTTCTTCCCCAATCCGCAAAATGGGGGAAAAACTGCTGCATACTTTGGACATACACAGGCAGCTGCGTTACTACTTGGACAGAACTAAGGCCACCAGAAAGTCTGACCAACTGTTTGTAGCCTATGCTGCTGGAGTACAAGGAAAAGCAATCTCCAAACAAACAGTTTCCAAATGGATTGGACACTGCATCAGATTCTGCTATTCTTTCCATGGAAAAGGTGTGCCAGCCAATATTAGGCCACATTCCACCAGAGCTATAGCCACATCCACAGCTTTCCTAAGAGGAGTGGCTACAAAGGACATTCTAGAGGCTGCTACATGGAGCTCCGTGCATACATTTACCAAGCACTACAACCTGCCTTTATACTCCAGATCCTGAGCAGGCTTTGCTTCGGCAGTCCTGCAGGGCATTTTAGCTACACCATCCCTTTCTTTCTTCCATCCACCCCCAGCTTGGCTATGGTATTCAACCCATATGTTATGACTGCAGTTGCATTCTTGAAGGACATAGTACAGTTTTGTACCTACCATAAATGTAGATGTCCGATAGATATGCAACTGCAGTCGGATTTTCCCACCCTCCTACCCCTCTGCAACCTTCTTTATGGGTCCACTACCCCTTCCTATTAGCTGGGGGTACCTCCTATGGTGTATCTGTTTATTACTGTTGTGCATGTCTGGAATTGTTTATCCATTCACCAAATTTAGCCTTCCTAGGAGGGCACCTGGCATCTGGGGCAAGAAACACTGAAGAAGATGGCGTCGGCCGATGCCTTTATACTCCAGCCGCTCTGACGGAGAGGAGGCGACACCGGCAGACGCCGGACCCAGACTTTGGAATCCGGCCGACCGAGGGCTGCCTGAGGCAGGACAACCCATATGTTATGACTGCAGTTGCATATCGATCGGACATCTACATTTATGGTAGGTACAAAACTGTACTTTTTATAACTTTAACCCGCGTATTTCTTGATACAGCAGTTAACTAAGGAAATCTACCACATTTCATGGTTTGGTGTCATTGCTTTCATTAAGAGACCTTTTGGTGCCATATAAATCTACTTCAAGCTGAATCCGATCCAATCTGAACTAAGTGATGGAAGCTGTTTTGTATATTTTCCCATGATGCTCTTCTCATTAAATGAGCGGTATGGACTTGACAGTGTAGTGCAGACATTTTTATGGGCTTCATCTTGTAGTCCTGGGTTTGAATCTTCCATCTCCACCCTCTTCAACTTTTAAGCGACCTCTGAGCAAATTGCAGCCTCACCTATACTTCCAAGTTACTCCTGAAGATATGTTTATGCATGTTGGATTAACAGGTTTTTGTGCATTTCTTCCTGATATTTCCAGTACAGAGTGCCTTGTTATTACCACATCGTGTCCATTTTAAAGATCCACTAAAAGTCCTTTGAACTAGTTCACCTGTTTCAGAAATGCATAGCAAAATATAACTTTTAAACCCATATCTGCTCATAAAATATATAAAGTGTGTGAGCAAATTAAGCACAAAGTGTTTTTTTTAAAGTCCTCTCTTTAGAGCAGAGGAGACTTTGCAAGTTACACCCGCCCACCTTACCTTGTCATTCTTTCTTCAAGGTCACTGTACCTTGATGAAAGAAGTCAGCAACAGACGTAGAAACGCTTTCTCTCACTCTTTTTCCAGAAGGCCGCCATTATAATAGCAGAGTACAGACAATGCGTTGGTTTATGAAGCATGCAGCAACAAATTAAGTGCAACCTAGACAGTAAAGACTGAGCAGCTCTAAGTCCTCTTGTATTAAACAATTGTATGTGTGCTCTCTTTCCCCTCTGCTCAGTTTTCTAATGATGTCTTCATCTCCTTGTATGAAAGAGACGTTTGTTTATGTGGTGCTGGAATTTGATGGCATCTCCATTGCAAATTGAGGGCTAGAACTTTTCTAAGGAATTGCCATTTAGTTAACCACAATTCCTTTCTGTAGTCTTTATTTACCTGAAATGTTTTACTACTATTCTGGATACTTATCCGTGTTTGCATTGTAATCTGATTAGTTTCTCATTTCTTCTTGCTACAGAGAGTTTACCAGCTCCAAAAACTCTGCAGGAGCTTGAGGTGCCTATTATACCTCAACCACAGTGCGACTGCATTTATCATGTGGGCACCAATACACCTGAAAGCCAGCAGGTCGTCACATCAGACACGATATGCGCTGGGTATGCAACTGGTGGCAAGGATTCCTGTCAAGTAAGTGGGCATGATACGTGGTTGTTGTGTAGAAGGTGGAAATGACACTTCTTAGGTGAGATTCTTGTAGCTGCAACTTTATGCATTTGACATCAAGAATAGGACGTGGTCATGGAAGCAATCAAAGAATCAAGGCTGCTGGTGATCATGTATCCTCAGTGAGTCCTCTGTAATATGCAATATGTTTTTAACTTAAGCTGGCTGAGTTGAGTTTGTGGAACCCCTGAAGTAGAGGAAATGGGATTACATTGTACCAAATGTTTTCTTTTGTGTTTTTGTGATGTTGTATCATTTGCTACAAATAAATAGCAGGGGGTGTGTTGGAAAAGTGAGGCTTGCCACATAGCAGAAATGCTTATTTAACTATTCTTCTTTGTTTTCTTTTTAGTGTTTCAAGTAATACATTTCCAAAAACCAATGCTAGGTGCTGATGTAGTTCCACCAAAGGCACGCACAAATGAAGCAAAAAATCCTGGAAGAACACCGCTGGATAACACAGAATAGTAGAATAAAAGCTTTAATAAAAAACAGGTATAAATGGATAAGTGCTTTCGGGTGTTAACCCTTCATCAGATGGATGAAGGGTTAACACCCGAAAGTGCTTATCCATTTATACCTGTTTTTTATTAAAGCTTTTATTCTACTATTCTATCCAGCGGTGTTCTTCCAGGTAATACATTTGGCTGTTAAATGATTTCAGTCTGTGTTTTTTTGTTCCAAGTTGATCAGTAAGGTTTGCGATGTGTGAGATCATTCAGTGGGGAGGTCGCCAGTGTGTGGTGAAATCAATGTAGATTCCCATTAAAAGGTGGGAGGTCTCCAGTGTGAAATGTGTATTCTCTTTGTAAGGTCTCCTTAGATCCAGTAGCAACAGTTTTATTTCAAAAGCAATGGAAATACCATTTGCGGTACAGCAGTATCCTTTTTATTGAAATAAGTATTTGGTTTTGGCTTCCCTGAGTATCAGTGAGACCACGTGTGTTGGAATCTACAGGATTAAAAAAAAAAAGATTACCAGTAGCAAGAGTAATTGAACTGACTTAGTCCTAATAAAGTTAGATCATAAATTAAATACACAACAGTTTAAAACTTTCACATTTTGTTTTATTTGCTTGCATGGGGAAAGTATCTTAAAGCTTTCAACTTGCTGCACCAGTATAGCCCAGATCTTTGGTTTCGTGGGATTGATGTTTCTTTGGTGGAGGACATCATCAAGAGGGTATTCTTTTCCCTTCTTCGCTGTAGATTTTGCCTTATGAGATTACTTGGTTAGTTTGCTGCAGAAATAACCCCAACGTATACCAGAATCCTATCTCACCCCTCCCGTCAAAAGTTAACTGCATTGCCGAGGGAGCAGTCCTTCTAAAGAGATGTTATAACAAGATCCTAGCTGTTTGAGTTGGTTATGGTTAAGGGCAGGGCCAGTGTTAGCATTTTGGGGGTCCCAGCAAGTTTGACATTGGGGGGTTCCCTTCCCCAGACAGGTTCTTCAACTCCAGATATCTCTCTCTCACTACTGCCTCTCCCCCACATTTTGTACAGCACATGCTAGCAAGCTTTGGGAATAATACACCCACCCTTAGTTGAAATGCTTTTATGAGTGGGTCCAGACGCACATTCAAGAGCTTTTAAATTTAATTACATTATGAAATGACTTTCTGCAACAGAGAAGTCATTATTACTTTATAACCAGTCCATAGGAGGCTATTCATGCAGTCACACCTTGTATGTACTTTTGTACACACTGGCTCATATGTGTGTGTGTGTGTGTGTGTGTATATGTATGTATGTATGTATATATATATATATATATATATATATATATATATATATATATATATATATATATATATATATATATATATATATATATATATATATATATATATATATATATATATATATATATATATACACACACACACACACACACACACACACACACACACACACACACACCTTTGGCTGCAGTTTTTTATATAAAGCTGTATATCACATGAGGGTGGCCATTCAGGCAGTCGCACTTTGTATTTGTGTCTCTCAAGCTCACATTCACAGCTAGTACATGTGTACACATCTTAACATGTACACACATTTTGGCTGTAATATTATATATAAAGCTTTGTATCACATGAGGGTAACAGTTTAACTGTTTACTCAGACGCACCGTTTACACATAGTAGTCACATTGACTGGCTTTTACCAGTGAGTTATGAGCACTGCACATAAAAACATTGAAGGTTTTAAAATAAGTGAGAACCTGCTACATGACAAGTCAGTTGTATTAAAAGCTGTGTGCTTTTTTAATACATTTTTATTGATTTTTAAATGGATAAGCTGATAACATCACATTAATAAATGACATGAAAGAAAAGTTGTAATAAAAGGTCATGAGCCCCTGTCATAAACCACTAAAACTACCTCTCGACTGTTTCTGGTTTTCCAAAATATCTCCAGTGTTTCCTCATATTGTTGGTCTTTTCCTTGGTTTTCTGGTAAACTGCTGAGGACTGCAGTCCCCTAAATAATGAGACAATGTATACTAATGCAAAAACCTGTTTTAGTAATTTTATAAGTAGAAATAAGATATAGAATATTTTCCTAAATGTATCTGTCTTTATTTTTTGGCATTATCACCAGTTCTTTTTCTAAGAGGTTGAGAAATATGCTGCAGTGCAAAAGTGCACACAAGAGGATGACCAGTACACCTTTTCTCATTATGTAGTACCAATTTCTTTTGCATGCAACTCACAGACCAGAAGCAACTACTTTCAGCAGTGTACATTTTACTTTGAGCTGGAGAAGGTACTGAATGATTCATTTGAGACCACTTCTGCATTATAAAATGCTTTGATTCAGGTCTGCAGGATGGCCAAAATGGTATATGCAAAGAACTGCCTTATTAGGGGCCCTCCTTTCCTGACGTGCCCAACTCCCCACCCTTCCTCCTTACCATACAGAGAAAAACATTTGCTGCTTGCCAAAATTCAGTGACTGAAACTAATCTGCAAACTGACACCTTGTTTAAAACAGTTTACTATGTACTTGCGATCATAACAATGTTGAATGTGGGAATAATGACACCAGAAGATTGCAGGGCAAGAATGTTGAGGACCATAGTAATGAACAAGCTGGACTGGACCCATGTTAGCAATTGTTTGTGTCCTTGCAGGTGGGAGATTTGAGGTTCGACATTTTTCATTCTTATGGTACTTGACTTTCTTATCTTATGATCTGGTTTCATTATTTCAAGATTCAACATTGTTATGATTGCAAATACAATAGTAAGTCTATAAAACTATCCCTCATTCCTACCTTCATGTCCGGCAGGGATTTAAACAGCAGATCTGTAAGCTAGCAATATTAACTGTTAATATTAAGCACCTACTTGTACTCACCATAACCACAAACACATGCAAACACAAAAGAAGTTTCAATACATTTTAGGCTAGGTTACTCTTCTTGCAGATAACAGAGAAGGGGAAGAGAAAAGGTCAGCCATTTAAATGAACAGTTAAACACTTATAACCCAGATTTGGGGAAAAAAACACTCTTAACTGCACTGGAGTAATGGTAGTGTAGTCCCTGCATAGAGTAATGGTAGTGTAGTCCCTGCATAGGGGAAAAGCGGTGTTATTTAATTACTTGAAAATCCCTGTAATCATGTAAGGGGGGAAAGTCACCCATCAACTAATTATCTGTAGCCAGAAATGGCAACACAGAAGGAAAGTTTATTGTAGTCAGTAAATATGACCTTCAAAATGTGGGCAGCCTAAAAGATGTAATGCTAAAGTAAATGAAATGCAATGAAATACTGCTCACAAAAGAGAAATCCCCACCATTTTGCCAGCCTAAGACTAAGACGGAGTATTAGCACGTTTTGGCAAATTGATGCAAGTGCAATTGTAGAATTTAAGCTTCAGACAAAATCACTACAACTTACTTGAATTCATGAAATCGTGTTGTATGCTATGGCAGACTACATACCTGCATATTTCCATGCTGTTTTTACAAAACATGAACGCAAGACAGCTAATTGGTTAAGCATATACTTGGTACCTAGATCCTGACATTATACTGATGGTTCTGTCATTATCTCAAACACAGCTTCGATCCCTCATTTCCACCTCTCCTTCCTGTTTAGTCCCATGTCCAATACAACTTTACAAGTTCTCTCTTGCCAATTTAATTGTGCTCTGCTGATCATATTTTCCTGTTCTCTGTCTACTTCTTGCACTTTGCAAACTTACAAAGCATTTGAGATCAGATCTTTTTTGGGGAAAATCTCTTTCCTTAAAATAATACAGCTTAGTTCAAGGCATAATCTATATGCCATAGCATGCAATTAACTTTTGAGGGGACAGCATTTTTTGCCCAGAACAAGGACACCAAGTCTCTAGCCCTAAGAACTACAAAGGCAACTTGGTTCTGACTGACAGAAGATATATTACTGGCTACCAATTAAATGTTTCTATCTAATATGAGTGCTTTAATGTGTCTTTAATTACATTTTTTTATTATGTATGGCAGAAAATAAAGATCAGTTTATTGTGAGGAGCATGGAGCATATCTCCTTGATTTTATAAAGCAAACAAAATCTGGCTACCCTGAGTATGACCTTTCAGAGCTATATCTAAACAATCCTACCTTGGTTTGTGATTTACTGTGGAGTTGACTGGTAAGAGAAGTTTTATTGTAATTTATATTTTATTTTTTATCCTTTATTTTACACAGTTTGTAGGAAGGGATAGCTTGTAGAGAAGATGATTTACTTTGATTTATATTTTGTTTCATCACTGTTGGTTGTTGGAAAGGGATAGGTTTTAAACAGGCAAGCTCTAGCCATCCCAAGGGGCCTAGTCAGCCATAAATTCACACGGACTGCAGCGAGGACAATCCAGAGCTTATCTAAACAATCCTATCTTGGTTTGTGATTTACTGCGGAGTTGACTAGTAAGAGAAGTTTTATTTGAATTTATATTTTATTCTTAATCACTGTTTTTTTCACTATTTGTAGGAAGGAAGGGATAGCTTTTGTCAACAAGAAGATTTACTTTGATTTATATTTTGCTGTTTTACCTTTAATGTTCACTGTCCGTTGTTAGAAAAGGATAGGTTTTAGACAGGAAGGTGTAGCCATGCCGTGGGACTTGACTATAAATTTGTGCAGACTGCAGAGAGCACAGTCCAGAGCTTATGTAAACAATCATTTCTTGGTTTGTGATTTATTGATCTTTATTGTTAAAAAGAAGTGCAATTAATAGTTTGCTAAAGCACAAATATCTTGTACAGTGTAATAAATGTTATACATATTTAAAGGTAACAGCTGACAATACTGGTGATATGTGTTCCTCATGTCAAAAGTTGGATGATTTGCTTACCATTGTCAGAAGTAAATGTAGACTTGGTGATTGCTTTTGTGCAATTGGCACGGCTTGGAGAATTGTTCTCGTATATTAATGAGTGGACTGGTAAGATAAATAATGTTAGGCAAAGAATACATAGAACACATTTATTAAATTGTGTCTTGTGTGTATAAAAATCATTCGACCCCTATGTAACAAGATGATGCGCCTGACCACTCTAGAATTCTGGATGCAAGTGTTCAGCAATCTGAGGATTTGGAGTGTTTAGAAGGAAAAGGAAGAAGTTCACAACTAATAACAAGGAAGAAAAAGAAACTGATTAATGTCTGTAAAGAGTACAGGGAATGATTATCAGAAAACCTTCAGTCTACAGAAAAAGGCATAATTTTTCCAAAAGAGAAGGTAGAAAAAATAGGCAAGGGGTAGAAAAAATAGGCAAGGGACAGGTAAAAAGAAGAAATCAAAATGGAACCTGAAAGGATCGAAGAGCATTACTGTATGAAAAAAGAGGAGAAAGATGCTGACCACATGGCTCAAGCTGTAGATGTACAAACCAGCTGGATGACTATTACATGCTTGCAAATTTAACATGCAATGAAAGTGGGATTAATAAGACTAATGGTGATAAAGATCATTCCTTTGCAACAACTGATAGACCAGATATTACTGTATTAGAATTTGATTCTTCAGATCTGGTTAGAAAAGATATTCTTGTAATTGGAGATTCAAGTATTAGAGGAACTGATGCTCATCATTTTCTCTGTAAATACAAGTATCGAATAGAGTGATGCTTGCCAGGAGTGAAAATAGAAGATGAGACCAGCCTTGGAACGCCCTAATGTAAGGAAGTACATATCTGTTTTATTCATGTCCGTACAGCTGATTTCATTCACAATTGTTAGTGGGAAGCTTACAACCCTCTTGGATGGTATAGCTTGTACTGTTATTTCACAAATCACATATAGAAAGAATAGATGGATCACCATGAATGAAGATTTTTTGGGGGTAAATACCTATGTCCTGTTTTAAAAAATGGAAATGTGTAGAGCATCCAAGCTAGTTTTGGGCACACGTGTTCAGACAGGATGGCATCCATTCAAGATCAGGGAAGAATTTTGGCAGCAGATATTTTGCAATATTTGACAAACACTGGGCAGAATTTTTACCAGGTCAAAAATGTAACAGTTCACACATAGCAACATTTGATGCATCTCTGATGGTTGTTAATGCTAGAACATTAATAATAAAGTTTTTTTTTTAAATTGGAAAATTTGCTGCATTCACACAAGATTGATGTTTGTGAAACATGGTTAAAACACAATGACTGGAAACCAGTTTGGTTAGGGTATAAATGTTTTTACTGTAACAGACATTCTAACAAAAAAAATCAGGTGGCAGTGCTATGATAGGGATTAAAGATAGTTATGAGACCTGTGTTTATTACATGTGTAACTGTGACAATAAAGATGACCCTGGAATATGCGACAATTATTGGAGTATATAGCCCACCAAAGTCAAGTGCAGATGACCTAGAGGAATTCATACGTTTCTTGTATGAAACACAGGAGGGAAGAATATTAGCTGGAGACTTAAATTTACCAGAAACAGATTGGAATAATACATTGTTGTCTTTTGGCTTTTCCCGGTTAGGTGTTGCCACAGCGGAACTCCGGTCCGCTAATGATTGGCAGTAGATTTTCATGGTGCTGAGTTGCCAGCTCGACACCCATTCACGCATGTCTTTCAGAACGCCACTCGACCGGCGGAGAGGACATGCAGACTCCACACAGAAGGCACTCTCCCCGCACACTAGCTGAGAATCGAATGGGAGAACCTCTTGCTGTGAGGCAACAACGCTACCACTGCACCACCGCGGCTTACTTCTGTATCGGCATGTATATGTTGAAAATAGATCTATTACCACCTGTAACATGATGTTTTATAACAATATAATAACCGCTATGAATGACAAATTGTGCTGTAATGTAATTTTATATAGATTTAACTTCAGCATTTGACAGTCATACACAAAACACTGATCAATACATTTTAATAGCTAGGTATTGATGTACTGTTAAGATGGATAGCTGCAAGTATCATGCAGCAATTCGACAAGTTAAATTCTTGGGTACCGTTAAGGTGTCCCAGAGGGCTCTGTCCTTGGCCCATACTTGTTTAGATTGTATCTTTCAGAACTAACTTTTTCATCTGAAGCGTTATGTAGTTTATATGCAGATGACCTGAAATTGGCTAGAAGGACATTAACGCCCATGCTTGAAATATGTTTGTATGTATATATTTGTAAACCAACCATTGGGTATTGTGTACCACTTGAGGGTTGGAACTGTTGTGGGAGGGAGGTAACAGTCGAAGCCTGAATATGGTTCTAAAAACCCTGGCAATAAAAAAATTAATAAAAAATGGAAGCAAAGTCAGCTCACAAAAATTAGTTTTGTTATGAGTGAACAATAAATTAGTTCACATAGATTTACTTGGCTTTCGGGTTTTGTTTTAATTTTGAATGATTGATAGAGTTTACAGTTTTAGTTTTCCTTAGTGTAAGGTTAAAGAAACTTTGCAACCAGCAAGCCATGTAGTAATAATTAACCTAGAGCATTAGGCTGTTTGTCAGATGTTCATCGTGTTTCACTGTTGCAGTCATTCCACTTGAGTTATCCTGCTGGCAGGCTACCCGCAGTCGGCCAGAGTTCCAAAGTCTAGGTCCGGCGTCGGTTGCCATCACCTCTTCCCTGACATCAGTGCGCCAGGGGTATAAAAGATGCAACCGACGCCATTTTCTTCAGTCTTTCTTGCCGCACGGTGACCAAAGCAAAAGCAGTTCGCAAGTGCCGGTTGGCCAACTCCTGAGATTTTCGAAATTGAGTTTCAGAACCGAAGTCTTCAATAAAGCTAAGTACCCCGTTGGGGAAACTTTTTCTTGCTCCAGACCGATGTCAGTAAAAATTAATAATTGTATTTCTTGTGGGAAGCAAATACCTCATAAGGACTTTCACTCTTACTATACTCATTGCCTAGGCCCTGACCACAATGTTACTAGTTGTCGGTTTTGTGCTAGAGTCAACAAACGCACTATTAAACGTCGGTTTGATTTTGCTTTACATTATTTTGTCCAAAGGTTTAATTACATAATGCCGTCGGAACAACCGACGACCGGAATTTATAAAGAAAATGCAAAGACAAAGAAAAGGACAGGCATCCGAGGTCCAAAACCGATGAAGCCTCTTCTAGGCCAGTCGCCGGTTCTCAGTGAGGCGCTTTCGCAGCCCCTGACACCCGCTACCTCAGAGCCACAGGCCGTATCAGACAGACACGTGGAGACACCAAGGCCTGTGGAAACTCAAGGTATTGGGCCTACGGAAACTATTCCCTCAGATGGGTCCGGAGCTGCTGAGCAAGCATCGGCTTCTGAGGGTGTTTTCAGACCTTCACAGCTTACAATTAAGCCCACTACAGCAGCCAAGGCAAAGTCAAAAACACCATTAAAGACAAGGAAACAAGTACAGCATTCTCCTGAACAGTCATCCATGCCAAAGAAACAGATGCTTAAAATGGCCGAAGACCTAATTACTTTAGTCAGGGGTTCCCATCCCCCTCCTGACAAAAGGCCTAGGCAAGACACCAACTATGATTCGTCTGACCAGGTTTCTATTTCCTCTGATTCCTGTTCTGATCAGGGATATTCTCTCCCTCCCTATGAGGACTCTGATGCAGAAGAGTGTATACCTTCAGCCTCTCCACCTTAGGATTATTCTTTTGGGGAAACCCTGCACACCATGAGGGAGCATTTCCATTGGGAGAGCCAGGATTATTCAGAATCCAAGAAAAGGCTCCGAGACTTTCTTTTATTGCCTCAGCACAGCCCCCTGGCTATTCTCCCTGTGCTTGATATTGTTGATGTTTTCTCTGAATCCACTCTGTCTCCTGATTCTTTACCCCTTACACCAGTCAAGCCAGACAGGTACTACAGGGTCCCTGACTCTCATAAATTTCTTTACAAAAACGCTGCTGCAGATACAGAAACAATTTCTCAGGGTCCTAAAGGGGTTAAGGCTTCCACTGCTAAAAATTCTGTCCCCTCGGATAGGGATTCCAGAGCCCTGGATAGATGGGGGAAAAAAGTTTACACTTCTGCTACTTTAGCTGTAAGGGCTTTAAATTGCCAGTTTCACATGCTTAAATATCAACAGTACCTCATGTCCTTGTTAAAACAGAAAATGGTTTCAAACTCAAAGTCCTGACAGTAAGGAAATGCAGGATTTATTGCATGCAGCTGAACAAGTGGGAAAGCATACTCTACAATGTGGTTTTGATTCATTACAGGCTTCTTGTAGAGCCGCAGTTACAGGCTCTCTTATTTGAAGGCATGCTTAGTTGAAAGAACAAAGTTTACCTGAACGTGTTAAAGTAAAATTATTGGATGCTTCACTACTGCATGATACTTTGTTTGGTGTTAAGGCAGAAGAGGTGTTAAAGAAAATGGAGGATAAAGCAAAATCAATGCAGACAGTAAAGGATTTCTTACAGGTTCAACTACCTAGGTTTAGCAGAAACTGGCCTTCAAAAAAATCTGTCCTTTCTGGTGTCAGACAGGCCACAAAGAGGCAGATACAGACACCCAAGAGGCAGATCTCCGCCCCAAGGCTCCTACAGACCCAAACGATAGGGTGCTTCAGCCCCCAAAGGAGGAGAAGACAAATCGCAGCCTTATGGAAAACCGTCCCAATGACTTCCCTCTACAGATGCCAAGCACTTACCTGGCAGCACCCCTAGGGGGAAAGCTAGCACTTTTCTCAAAAAATTGGCACATAATCACCCAGGGCAAATGGGTACTGAATATTGTTTCTCAGGGTTACAGGTTCCACTTTCACACGCTTCCAAAATCAAAAGGTATGCCGGACCTGCCACAAAACCAATGGGCAGAGGCACAAAAACAAATTGCTGCACTCATGGACATGGGAGCTATTCAAAGAGTACCACAGCAAGAAGACTTTTCTTAGTACCCAGAAAGGACAAAGCCTGAAGATCAATACTGGATCTGTCAATCGTAAATACTTTCCTGGATGTTCCAAAATTCAAAATGTTAACACTACAGCAACTTCTACCCATGCTGGGCAAGAAGGCTTGGCTAGTTACTTTGGACCTCAAGGAGGCATACCTGCATGTCCCAATCAGACAGTCTTGCAGAAGATGCCTCAGATTCATAGCAGGCTCAATGCATTACCAATTCTCTGCACTGCCCTTTGGCTTATTTACTGCGCCCAGGGTCTTCACAAAATGCCTGGCACCAATAATTGCATTTTGCAGAGAAAAAGGAATTCAAATATATCCCTACTTGGACGACTGCCTTATTCAAGCAGAGAGCAAGGACATTCTTCTAAAGCATCTGGCATTTGTAAAACGATTACTAATTTCCTAGGGTACACAGTAAATGAAAAGAAATCAAAACTAGTGCCCTCTCAAGAGATAATATTCCTGGGTGCAAGCTTAAATACAACTGCCCAGATGGCTTATCTCACACCAGACAGACAAAGGCAACTGACTCATTACTTTCAAATGATGGCAACAAAGACCCAGCTCCCTGCAAGAAAAATTCTGCAGGCCCTGGGCTTCATGGCGTCCTGCATTCTACTAATTCCATATGCAAGACTGCATATGAGGAAACTACAATGGTATCTAAAAAGTGTTTGGACTCAACATTGTCACAGCCTGGAGACAATCATTAACTTTAATTCCCTGCCTACAACAGGAGTTTCGATGGTGGTCCCAGGCCTGTCACCACAACAAGGGACAGCCTTTCACCTTACCCACAGCCAGGCAGACAATAACAACGGATGCATCGGATTATGCTTGGGGGGCACATATGGCAGGAAAATGTATTCAGGGCACGTGGCCCAAGGAACAAATGCAAATTCACATCAATCAGAAAGAGATGCTAGCTATACAGAATGCCCCGACAGCTTTCAAGGACCTACTACATCCAAGACAACTGCTAATAAAGACTGACAATACCACAGTTATGTGGTACATAAGCAAGGGGGCACGCATTCCTACCCCCTATGCAGGCAAGCCATGACTTTGTGGAACGCAGCACTGACCTATCAAGTACATCTGCAGGCACAATTCCTGCCAGGCACAAAAAAATATACTGGCAGATGAACTAAGCCGAAATCTCATGGACCCTCATGAATGGAAACTAAATCCACAGGTGTTCAGCATGATAACAAGGAAATGGGGACGCCTAGACATAGATCTTTTTGCCTCCCCTTACAATTACCAACTACAGAAATTCTGCACAAGAACTTATCACTCTCAAGCATGGAAAGTGGATGCTCTATCATTCAGCTGGAAAACCTTGATAGTCTATGCCTTCCCTCCAATGCCTCTTCTTACCAAGGTGCTCCTAAAAGTCAGACAAGAGAGGCCAAAAATTATCCTGATTGCCCCAAACTGGCCACGCCAGCACTGGTATCCAATCCTAAAGAGCTCGTCTCAAGGCCCAGCCTGGCCTTTACCTCAAATTCCTCATCTTCTGACTCAACAAAACTATCAGAGTCTGCACAGTCAACTCAGAGCCTTAAATCTGGCAGCATGGCAGATAATGTAGCCACTCAGACTGCGCCTCTCTCTAAAGCTGTTATGGATGTCATTTTACAAGCCAGGAGGCCCAGCACTAGGAAATCTTATGCAGAAAAATGGAAGAGATTCTGTGCTTGGAACCAGGCACAAGGGCTCGAACCACTTGTTCCAAATATACCTCAGATTTTACAATACCGGAGATGCTGGCAAAGGCCTATCTTTCTCATCAATTAAGATCCATGCCTCTGCCATTTCAGCTCAGTACAATACGGAACCTATTTTTTCACATCCTCTACTAAGACAGTACCTCAGAGGGGCAAAAAACATAAGACCCCCAAGGAGAGCACCAGTACCAGCTTGGGATCTCAATTTTGTTTTAGAAAAGCTCACACTGCCTCCTTTTGAACCAGCCAGCACAGCTGATAAAAAATTCTTATCATTCCAAACTCAATTAGAGGTGGGCCAATTTCCCTTTTATTAGAGATTTGTGAGCTTGAATGGCAACTCAAGGTTGATGCTTTTAATTTTCCAGGACTGAATGAGAGCTGTAATATTGCCCCTGTCTTAAAGTATAGAGCTTACCTAAGATAATTTGTTTTATATTACACCTCTAATTTACATACACTGTCAGTCCTTTTATGTTTAAGTTTTTTAAAATTTGTAGACATATATATATCTTTTTTTAAAATCTGTAGACATTCTTTGGTTTACACATGCCTTAATAGTGGGAGTGTATAATTAAATTATTATTGATTAACATGGTCAATAGATTTATTCATTTGCATTTCAAAAAAGAATGCCCTTTAACTAAGCAAATTGATCAGAACAATGAATCCCTTGGGGTTTAATGCACACACTTTTTAGGATATTTTTATCTATTATATATATAACAAAAGGTATTTTTCTGTTTACTGTATTGAATTCATTTTTTGTATTGTTCCCGAAGGGGACTGAGCATTTTTAAAAGGCATTTCCTTTTTAAAAATGTATTACTATAAATGAGCAGGAAGTGATGTATTTGATTGTACTTTCTAATTGATTTTATTGATTGCAAACACTTAAATAAGGACCAAAAAGGATTGCGTCTTTTTTTGGTTCCTTTGCCTCTGAAGAAGCTACTCAATTGTAGTAGCGAAAACGCTGCTCTTATTGTGTTCAATAAACTTGCGTTAAGGTTTTTTGTGGCTTGGTGGATTCGTCAGCACTCCTTTTTGTGTGCTTCTAAATTCTTATCATGGAAAACTGCTCTGTTCCTAGCAATAACTTCAGCAAGAAGAGTCTCAGAGTTACAGGCATTAATGGCTGTGGAACCCTTCATCATTTTTCACCAGGACAGGGTTTCTCTTAGGAAAAACCCAGCATTCATGCCAAAAGTGGTTTCCAATGTGGCCCTGAACCAAACAATTCATTTACCAACTTTCTACCCAAACCCCCAGAATAAGGGGAGAGACTTCTGCATGCTTTGGATATACACAGACAGCTACGATTCTACTTGGACAAAACAAAAGCTTTCAGAAAAACTGAGCAACTGTTTGTAGCCTATGCTACAAGGATCACAAGGAAAGCCTATCACAAAGTAGACAATTTCAAAATGGATAGGACACTGCATCCGCTTCTGTTACGCACAACACGGCAAATCAGTGCCTAAGGGCATTAGGCCACATTCTACCAGAGCAGCAGCCACTTCAGCAGTCTTTCTCAGAGGAGTACCAACCAAAGACATTTTGGAAGCTGCAACCTGGAATTCAGTGCACACTTTACCAAGCACTACCACTTACCTCTTTACTCTAAATCCAGAGCAGGCTTTGCCACTGCAGTTCTGCAGGGCCTGGTAGCCTCTCCAAATCCAATTTAGACCCAGCCACCCAACCTCAGCTTTGGGATTCAACCCAAGTGTAATGACTGCAACAGTGAAACACGAACATATTACAGTTGTGTACCTACCATAAATGTAGATGTTAGAGTGTATTCACTGTTGCAGTCCAGGTTACCCACCCACCATCCCCCTTTTTCTTTTCTGGGACTTCTCTGTACTTCTAAACTCAACTCTATACAACCTATGTGGTGTATTTGCTTGTAGAGGAAGGATATGTTTACATTAGTACATACATGCATTTTGGCATAATTTATTCTTTTCAGCCTTCCCATCTGGGGCAAGAAAAACTGAAGAAAATGGCATCGGTTGCATCTTTTATACCCCTGGCGCACTGACGTCGGGGAAGAGGCGACAGCAACCAACCCCGGACCTAGACTTTGGAACTCTGGCCGACTGCGGGTAGCCTGCCAGCAGGATAACCCAAGTGTAATGACTGCAACAGTGAATACACTCTAACATCTACGTTTATGGTAGGTACACAACTGTACTTTTTGTTTCAGTCCTTTTGATCAAATTGCATGAAAGAGAATGTTGTCCATGCAATCAGAGCTGTAACTTGAGTGTTGCATTGAATGAAATGCTTTTGGGTGGATGTGCTTCCTAAGGTACTTACAAGAGTCAGTGATTTCAGGGTTGTAGTTGGTGTGGGTTGGGTAATGAAACTTACAATTATGGTTAGATTAAATGTTAAGGTTATGAGGAGGGTAGTGGTACTGTGCCCTGAACTAGATGTGGGTTGGCCATCCTACAGTTATTAATGTGGGTGGTTGTATGTATTGTGTTCTGTGCATCTTCTGTGAATTTGTTTTTAGACTAGATGTTTTTGAATTTAATCTACTTCTGTATTTTCAAACAGATATCCTAAACCCCCATATAGACGTAAAACTTTATTTTTACATTAGCAGATCGCTAAAGTATTGAAGACAGAATCATTCACCAGATTTCCTTACTCAAGGACCAGTCTTTGAGAAATACTCCTAATGTGCTAACACTTCTGGCTGAAATTTAGTTTAACAAAATTCTGGTCTCCCAAAGACTTAACCTTGATCTCTGCTGTCTCCATTGTTATAGAGAGATAAAACTGTTACCCATGTGACCAGAGTTTGATTATAGACTTCCACAGCAGCTGAGCAGGCATGAAGGAAGGGAAGAATGAGGAGACTTGATCTGCCCACCTGTCTTCAGAGAGGGTGTGAAGTACATGTTTGAGAGCACACTACAGCAGTAATCCCCCTGAAGACTAGAGAAACTAAGAATACAGGGAAGTACTGAAGGCTTACGTTTGCTGAAGTGAGTGAATGTTCTTTGCTTTCCACTGTGCATGGTGGCACAATTTCCTGTGTCTGACCCTGATTCTGATGGGAACAAATGGACCAAAGGACGATCCCACATAAGGGAATGGAATGGGCCTGTGTGTGGGGGGGGGGGTGGGGTAGAAAAAAATTTAACTTCCTTCTCCAGAGTTTTATTTGGTAAAGGAGGTGTGTGGGGTAAGGATAGGACTGATTTATGTTTTGTGTTTGGGAGGACACCATCTTTGTGCATGGTCTTGGGAAATGGTAATTGGCCCTCTCACTTACAAGACATGACTAGGAATGCATTATCTAACTAAAGCAAATTATGTGGTATCTGTTGTCATTGTATTCTTAGTCTTTTACTCTTGATCCACATAAATATATTGTACACAGTAGGCTAAGAAAATGCACTGTCAGTATGACAAGAAATTGGCATTTCATTTTGGCCCATGCGGGTAGGATGCCATCAGATGAGTTAACACTTACCTCCTGGGCTACCATCAATGGCTTTTGTTATGATGACCACTCAAGTACTGTGGAGGTAATGCAGTTGGCTTATTGAGGTGTCACGATCTGTGGTGTCACATGCTGCCAAAACATCCTTGAAAACAAGTCCTGGATACATTTTATCCCTGAATTCTCTAACAGCAAGAACTCTTTAATGCTAGAGTGCGGTGTCAGTGTAGTGTGTAGCTCTAGCTAGGTCTAAGGTTATGTTGATACACATCAGATAGTGTGAGTGTAGCTCTAGCTAGGTCTAAGGTTATGTTGATACACAGAGAGTGTGGGTGTGGGTGTGGGGTGTGAGTGTAGGCAAGCCTAGTTGGTCCAGTATCTAAGCTACAGCAGGTAACTCAACAAGCTAAAATAACTTCTATGACCTCATCATAGTCTGTATAAAAAACTTTGTCCAGTAAAAATGAGTGCAGTTCACAATCAAGGTAATGCAGTGAATAGTGGTTTATTTGAAGAGGAAGAAGTGTTTAATTGGTATTTTAATCCTGCAAATGCATGCCAGTTCTGCAAAGCCTGATACTGACTGCTTAAACTGAGAAAACAATAGGGTCTATTACCTTCTACAGACACCCCCCAATCTCACCCATCAGTTATAGCTGCTTCTGTATGCAAATGGGACATCTGATTTGTAATAAAAATGATGGTTGAGTGTCGTATTTCAGCTTTCCTCTACCTCTGTCTCTTTCCTTCCTTGTCAGCTACCAGAAAACATTCTACCTTGCACTCTTCTTAAAATCTCCTTCTCTCTGTCCTTCTTTAACCATAATATGAACACCATCTCTCATACCAACCCATCACTCAGTTTCTCCTCACTGTCTCTAATCATGCAATCTCTGATATCTCTTTAAATATCTTATTAGAATTGTCTCGGGTCTCGTTTATAATAAACATAATCTATGTAACAAATATGACTATTGAATGTTCCTCACATATGTTCCCTAACTCATGTTATTGGTTTTTTTTGTTGTACTCCGCTATGAAACATTATGTTCTATGGATGTCCTTCAAGGATGCATCTGCAGTCATAACATATGGGGTTGTCCTGCCTCAGGCAGCCCTTCGGTTGGCCGGATTCCAAAGTCTGGGTCTGGCCTCGGCTGATGTCGCACTTTCCCCGACGTCAGAGCGTCTGGAGTATAAAAGCATCAGCCGACGCCATTTTCCCCAGTCTTTCTTGCTGCGCGGTGCCCGAAGCAGAAGCAGTTCGCAAGTGCCGGTCAGTCAGATCCTGTGATTCAGCTAATCTAGGGTATCCCTGAACCAAGCTATTCACTTGCCTACATTCTTCCCAAATCCACAAAATAAAGGGGAAAAACTTCTACACACTCTGGATATACACAGACAACTACGCTACTACTTGGACAGAACTAAAAGTTACAGAAAGACTGACCAACTCCTTGTAGCATATGCTGCTGGGGTACAAGGAAAAGCAATTTCCAAACAGACAGTTTCAAAGTGGATAGGAAATTGCATTCGATTTTGTTACTCTTTTCATGGAAAGACGGTTCCTGCAAACATCAGGCCTCATTCCACGAGGGCCACAGCCACCACTACAGCCTTCCTAAGAGGGGTGGCTACCAAGGACATTTTAGAAGCTGCTACATGGAACTCCGTGCATACATTTGCCAAACATTACAATTTACCTTTATACTCCAGATCCAGAGCAGGTTTTGCTACAGCAGTCCTGCAGGGTATCTTAACTACACCATCCTTTTCTTAGTACCTCCTCCCCCAGATTGGCTATGGTATTCTACCCATATGTTATGACTGCAGATGCATCCTTGAAGGACATAGTACAGTTTTGTACCTACCATAAATGTAGATGTCCGATGGGTATGCATCTGCAGTCAGGTTTACCCTCCTTCCCCTCTGTGGTATTCCTAGGGTACTTACCCCTCCATTAGCTAGCTGGGGGATCTATTATGGTGTATTTGTTTGTATATATATGTATATATTTTTTGGAAATTGTTTGGAATTTATTGCATTCCTCCAAATTTGGCCTTCCTAGAGGGCACCTGGCATCTGGGGCAAGAAACACTGAGGAAAATGGCGTTGGCTGATGCTTTTATACCCCAGACGCTCTGACGTCGGGGAAAGTGCGACATCAGCAGAGGCCAGACCCAGACTTTGAAATCCGGCCGACCGAAGGGCTGCCTGAGGCAGGACAACCCCATATGTTATGACTGCAGATGCATACCTATCGGACATCTACATTTATGGTAGGTACAAAACTGATATTTTTTCACGGTTTTGTAGTGTAACATGGTACTTTGTGATTTAAAATACCTGTACTTGATGTTTTTGTAGTGTAACGTGATAGTTTTTGATTTAAAATATCTGTACTTGATTTTTGAAAAATTGTGATTGTGGAGCTTTTCTCCTAGGCCTCCACTGAAAATGGGCACCTTCTGACCTAGTCAGACTTTCCCAGTAAACCAGTGTCAAATTAGTCAATTAATCCAGGCAAACTTTAGCCACACGTTTAAGTATTCCAAGTCACTTAACACAAATTACACTGCAAAGTCAGAACAATGAGCAAAGAGAAGCTGCTAGTCATATTCCTCCACAGAAAGCCCAGTATGTTCAACATATAATGATTTAACGAAAGGTTTTGCATCGACATGTATTTTCTGAGGAATAAGAAAAATGAAATTCTTATGTCTCATTTTTGACTGACTGAAATCTTCAGTGGTTTTCCAGAAAGTCAAAAAAAATGAGGGACAGGGCAAAAATCAGAAGAAATCAAGGATGATCTGCAAAATCAGGGACAGCTGAGAACTATAGCTAACCCAAACTATCTGGTTACCTGCTAGTAATATTAAAAAAGAAAATGCTCATGTCTTTGTGCAACAGATATTCCCTGTAGTTTCAAATTTGTTGACTTGTTGCATGTTGCCCGTAATGTACCTGATTTGTTGTCTGGATCATGGGTAGGATGGAGCAGTAAGCCAAAAAACTTAATGATCAAGTCTACAACAGTTCCTCCCTAAGGAGCTGCAACATCTGTATCTTAGAATAAGGGTGTTGTGTGCTATATATAGTTTTAAAAAGGTGCTTACTAGACTATGGATATGTGAGGATCTTAATAAGCCTAGTTTGACATTCCCATGGTAGTTTTTTAGCCCTTATATTTTATGTACAAGTAACCCAGATGTGGTCAAAACTATGATATGCTGGAAAATGTACTTGTTGCCCTTATCCATGATGGACGTGTGTGGGAAGGATTTCAGTTTCCCATCCATTCATTCAAATTATGTTTGAATAGAATAAGAGAAGTAATTTACTTTATGTGGAGTGGTAGACTGTTCCATAGAAGAGGTATACCCTGTGATACACACCTATCCCTCTAAAATGTTCACTTTACTTTGCAAGAGAGATGGAGATCCCTTGATCAGGTCTTCCCTTTACCATTGGACTTGGAAATCTGTAATAAGTCCTGACAGGGTAAGATCTGTTGAGGCTCTATATGCAAGGCATAGGTTGCCTCTTAGCAGCATGTTTGACGCTAAGAAGAGGGACAATGCTTTTGGATGGTCTGCATAGTTTTTATGATTTATGCCTCTGAATTTTTTTTTTTTTTTGTGAGAAAGCACTGTGGTCATTTCAGTTTTGACAGCAGTTTAAACAAGTATAGAGTAAAAGGGCCATTATATTCAGTGATTCTGCTAATGAGAGCAGAATACAGTGGAGCGATTACATCTCTGGACCTGAACACCATACCTTTAGACAGAAGCTGCACGATGGAAAAAGTCTTCCTTACAATAGTGGCTACATAGTGATCAAAGGACAGTTCATTGTCCACGTAGATTCCCAGATCCATGTCTATTGGATTAGCTTTTAGAGGCATGTTGCCAGTGTGAAGGTTAAAAGGGAAGACCGTGCTTGACAAAGAATATGGTTATACATTTCTCAGCATTTAGATGTTCTTCATTCCACATTGCTGCAGTCCTAACTATTGGGTAGTCCGCTGTCCAGTCGGCCCGAATACCAAAGTATATGGCTGACGTCGGTCACGTCGCATTAGACTGACGTCAGTACGTCAGGGTACTAATGCGCATGACCGACGTCATATCCTCAGTCTTTTTTGCCGCATGGTCCGATGCAGAAGCAATTTTGCGAGTGCAGGTTGGCGTTCTGAAAGTTTCTGAAGTCAGAGTTTCAGACCGAATCAAAGTTGGCTAAGTACCCCGTTGGGGATTATTTTGGTTTTTAGGGCCTGAGCACGACGTTGTTGGATGCCGCTCTTGTGCTAGTTTTAACAAACGCACTATTAAGAGAAGGTTAGACTGTGCCAGGTTAGTGTTTGGGAAGCGTTGTAATTATAAAATGCCGTTGGATGCTCCGACGCCGGCTTCGGCCAAAAAGCGCAAGGACAAAGCAGCAAAGCCTAGAGGGGAAGAACCGACAGTCCCAGACGTCGGTTCTTTGGAAGGCTCAGTGGAGCCGGAGGTTCTGCCGGGTGTTTCTTTGGAGTCTCAGGGAGAGACTTTACTGTTACAGGATGTATCCTCTCAGGAAGTAGGCCAGGCTGAGGGGGCTTCTCAGGTGGCTGTTCTTCCCTCTCTTCCTAAGGTGGTTAGAGCCTCCCCTTCTGTTTCCAAGACTTCTTTGAGAGGCAGGCCAAGTGTAGCTTCAGTGGGGGTTTCTCCTGGTGCTTCAGGGTCTTTGCCTAAGAAACATATGCTTAAAATGGCAGAGGATTTGATTACTATGATAAGAGGTTCTATGCCCCCTCCTGATAAGAGGCCTAGGGTGGAACCTGAGTTTGAGAGTTTTGAGCAATGTTCGGAGGCTTCTGAGTCTTAGGCTGAAGACTTGCAGGAGTATCCTCCTTATTCTGATTCTGATGTGGATGATTCTACTCCTTCGGCTTCCCCTCCTGAGGATTTTTCATTTTCAGAGACTCTGCATTCCATGAGGGAGCATTTTAAATGGGAAGGTCAAGATTTCTCTGATTCCAGGAAAAGGCTTAGGGAATTCTTGTTTTACCCCAGCATAGGCCTTTAGCTATACCTCCTGTTCTGAATGTGGTGGAAGATGTTTTTGCAGAGGCTTCCCTGAACCCTGATTCTTTGCCTCCTGCCCCAGTTAAACCGGATAGGTATTATAGGGTGCCTGAAGCTCATAAGTATCTTTTAAGAGTCCTAGGGCAGACCCGAAACGGTCTCTCAGGGGCCTAAAGGTGTGAAGGCCTCAGTTGTTAAAAATCCTGTCCCTCCTGATAAAGAGGCAAGGGCTTTGGATAGATGGGGAAAGAAAGTGTATACTTCTTCCACTTTAGCCATGAGGGCGTTGAATTGTCAGTTTCACATGTTAAAATATCAGAATTATCTCCTTTCACAACTGAAATCTAAGGTGGATGCTCTGGCGGAAGGTATTGAGTGTAAAGAGTTGCAGGATTTAGTTCATGTGTCTGAACAAGTGGGTAAACATTCCTTGCAATGTGGTTTTGATGCTGTGCAGGCCTCCTCCAGGGTGGCTGCCACTGGTTCTGTTCTTCGTAGGCACGCCTGGTTGAGAGATCAGAACTTAGCTGAGCATGTTAAGACAAGGATTTTGGATGCTCCTTTACAGTCTGATGTGTTGTTTGGTTCACCTGTGGAAGCAGTTTTAAAGAAAATGGAGGACAAGGCTAAGTCTATGCAAACTGTTAAGGATTTTTTGCAGGTGCAGCCTCCAAAGTTTAGTAGAAATTGGCCTACTAAGGGGTGGACTTATCCTGCTTATGATTCCCAGTCTAGGGGTAGGTCTAGACGTGGTAGGGCAGAGCTCAAGGTTCTTTTAGGCCTAGGACAGGGAGTTCACCTGCTCAGACTTCTGGTGAGGGCAGGGGTCAGTCCTTTCGTAAGCAGACCCAATGACCTGCCTTTTCAGCTGCCAGTACCTTCGCCTGGCGGCACCTCTAGGAGGAAGACCGTCTCTTTTCAAAGAAAATTGGGATTTAATTACCCAAGACAAATGGGTTCTGGATATCATTCACCACGGTTACAGGTTTTATTTCCATACCTTGCCTCCTTTCAAAGGCATGCCAGACATTCCTCCTCTACAAAGAACAGAGGCTCGCAAACAAATTTCTCTGTTACTCCAAATAGGAGCCATTCAGTCAGTTCCTGTGCCAGAAAGGGGCCTAGGATTTTATTCTCGCCTGTTCCTAGTACCAAAGAAGGGGAACACGTGGAGACCAATTTTGGATTTATCTATCCTCAACACTTATCTGGACATTCCAAAGTTCAAAATGTTGACGTTACAACAGCTTTTACCTCTACTGGGCAAAGATCACTGGATGGTAACTTTAGATCTCAAGGAAGCTTACCTTCATGTGCCTATAAGACTAAGTTGCAGAAAGTATCTGCTGAGCTGGAAGTTCTCATTATCAGTTCTCTGCATTGCCCTTTGGCTTATCTACTGCGCCCAGAGTATTCACAAAGGTTCTGGCTCCAGTGATAGCTTACTTCAGGCTAAAAGGAATTCAAATCTATCCTTACTTGGACGACTGCCTGATTCTGGCTCAAGAAAAGGAAGACCTTCTACAGCATTTGGAATATGTCATAGCAGTGCTAAGATGCCTAGGGTATTCTGTGAACGAAATAAAGTCCAGTCTAGTACCCTCTCAAGACATGTGCTTTCTGGGTGTGAGACTGAATACAGCAGCCCAGATGGCCTTTCTAACCCCGGACAAACAAAAGAATCTTTCCAGTTACTTCCATCAATTATCTCTTCAGTCCGGGCTGACTGCAAGGACAGTCCTTCAAGCCTTAGGGTTCATGGCATCTTGTATTCTGGTGCTTCCCAATGCCAAACTGCATATGAGGAAGCTACAATGGTATCTCAAAAATCTATGGACACAGCACTGCCAGGATTTGGACACTGTCATTCAAATAATACCTTGCATTCAAAAGGAATTTTTGTGGTGGGCTCAGGAATGTCACCTAAACAAGGGACTCTCTGTGACCCGCCAGAGGCAAGTCAGATTCTAACGACAGATGCCTCAGACATTGCTTGGGGAGCTCATCTAGATGGAAAGTGGATACAAGACAAGTGGCCTGCCAGACTACAGCATCTACATATCAACATGAAAGAGATGTTAGCAGTCCAGTTTGCATTAATGGCTTTCAAGGAGTTACTTCTTCCAGGGCAGGTGTTGATTCTAACAGACAACACAACTGTCATGTGGTACATCAACAAACAAGGGGAACACATTCTTACCCATTGTGCAGGCAAGCAATGATTTTATGGGAGACTGCGCTCAGCTTGCAACTAACTCTTCAGGCAAGGTTTCTGCCGGGAGCACAGAACTCCTTAGCAGATGTGTTAAGCAGACAAATCATGGATCCCCACGAGTGGAAACTGGATCTTCATGTATTTCAAAAATTGACAGTGTCATGGGGAACTCCAGACATAGATCTGTTCGCTTCTCCACTAAACCACCAGCTGCCAAAGTTTTGCACGAAGGGATTTCATCACACAGCTTGGAAAGTGGATGCTCTTTCTTTCAGTTGGAAAAATCTTCATGTGTATGCTTTTCCACCTCTGCCTCTTCTCCCAAAGGTGCTTCTAAAGGTCAGACAAGACAAGCCAAGGATGATTTTAATAGCTCCAGATTGGCCTCGCAGCACTGGTACCCATTACTGAGGAGTCTGGTAAGGAAGCCTCCATGGCCTTTACCCTTGATTCCACACCTATTGTCTCAGAGGGACGGTCATCTGCTCAATGTCAAGCTTCACACTCTTCATCTAACAGCCTGGCATATTCTGTTTTGAAAGACAGCAGGTCTCAACTTCCTCAACAAGTTTTAAATGTGATTATGGAAGCCAGAAGACCTAGTACAAGGAAAGTGTATGCAGAAAAATGGAAGAGATTTTTATTTTGGACTGCAGCACAGAATTTGGAGATTTCGGAGCCTAATTTGAGTGTGGCTCTTCAATATCTTACTGAGTTATTGGACAAAGGTTTGTCTTTCTCTTCCATTAAGATTCATGCTGCAGCAATTTCAGCTCACTATGATTGTGACCCACCATTGTTTTCACATCCTTTATTCAAGCAATTTCTTAGGGGGCAAAGAATATAAGACCCCCGTAGAGCTCCTACTCCTGCTTGGGATCTCAATTTTGTGTTGGACAAACTTACTCTACAACCTTTTGAGCCTGCAGCTACTGCTGACCTGCAATACTTGTCATGGAAGACTGCTTTTTTGTTGGCCATTACTTCTGCAAGAAGGGTTTCTGAGTTACAGGCCCTTATGGCGGTTGAGCCTTTTGATTTTTCATAAGGATAGGGTATCATTACGTACTAATCCTTCCTTTATGCCTAAGGTGGTTTCTAGTGTGGCTTTAAACCAAACTATTCATTTGCCTACTTTCTATGCAGATCCCCAAAATAAAGGGGAAAAGATTTTGCACACTTTAGATGTACACAGGCAATTGCGTTATTATTTAAGCAGGACTAAGGATTTTAGGCAGTCTCAGCAGTTGTTTCTTTTGCTTTGAGTTCGCATGGCAAGCCTGTGTCAAAACAAACTATTTCTAGGTGGATTGGGTTTTGCATTGCATTTTGTTATTCCCATCATGGCAAAGAGATTCCAGCTGGGATTAGGCCTCATTCCACTAGGGCTACTGCCACTTCAACAGCATTTCTAAGGGGGGTGGCAACTAAGGATATTTTGGAGGCAGCTACTTGGAGTTCAGTGCATACTTTCTCTAAGCATTACCACCTTCCTCTCTACTCTAAGTCTAGGGCTGGTTTTGCCACAGCTATTTTGCAAGGCATGTTATCAGCTCCTGCTTCCTTATGATTTGCCAGCCTCCCTTACCTCTGCTTTGGGATTCTACCCAATAGTTAGGACTGCAGCAATGTGGAATGAAGAACATAGTACAGTTTTGTACCTACCATAAATGTAGATGTTCGAGGATCCACATTGCTGCAGTCCAATTTACCTCCCTCCTTCCCCTCTGTGTTTAGGGGTGGTTGTGTAGGTGAGATTATATTCTGGTACCTTTGTATATATTGTATATATTTTTGGTGCAGGTATGTTTGGTATGTTTTGGTTTTGGCCTTGTCTTTTTAGGGTCTTCTGACATCTGGGGCAAGAAAAGACTGAGGATATGACGTCGGTCATGCGCATTAGTACCCTGACGTACTGACGTCAGTCTAATGCGACGTGACCGACGTCAGCCATATACTTTGGTATTCGGGCCGACTGGACAGCGGACTACCCAATAGTTAGGACTGCAGCAATGTGGATCCTCGAACATCTACATTTATGGTAGGTACAAAACTGTACTTTTTAGTCCATGGTTTTGACACCAACTAGTATTTATTTATTTATTAACATTTGTTGACCGGGAAAGTCCACTGGGCCAGGGACCCATTTTCAGTGGAGGCCCAGGGGAGAAAAGCTCCACAAGCAAAATACAAATGAGACAATAATTAAACACAAAGAGAAAATGTTACTGATATGACAGGAAATAACATAGAATATATATACAACATTAAAGATATGACAGGTGAAACAATAGAACAAGAAGTTTACAATTGAATAGTAGTGTTACATCATTTCAATCTTTGAGATTCAAGTCTCCTATATAGTAAGAATATGCTAATAAATGTGCATAACTGGGTTTTTGCTAAAGTTTTGTCAATGTAGTATTTGGTGGAGTAGGTTTAAGGAGGTTTGTTTTTGTTTGTAAGGCAGGTGCAGGATGGATTGTCTAGATAATGTGATTTTTTTTTTTTTTTTTTAGGGCTGCCTTAAAATTTTTTGGGTGATCAATCTGGGTTATTTCAGATGGAAGGTTATTCCATAGCTTAGCTATAGTATGGGAGAACAGACATTGTCCTGCTCTTTTGTTGGCTTTGGTTACTGTGAGCATCAGTTTACAGGAGGATCTTAGTGTTCTAGTGGGGGTGTATGTTTGTAGGATTGAGTTAAGGGCAGGGCAGTCATTTGGTTTAGAAATTAGTTTTGAGGGCTAAGTTTAGTTGGGTGTGTTGTAGATGGTGGGAAAACTGTAGCCATCTTAGTTCAGTGATAGCTTAGCAGTGATGGGAGCGGTAAGGTTTTCTGGAGGCGAATTTGGCTATTTTGTTGTAACATGATTGTAAGTTATTACTAAGGGCTGTATGCAGGTTAGTGAAAAAATGGCACCTCCATATAAAATGGAGGGGATGAGTAGGGTATTGGCTAGTTTTACTTTGGTGTATTTATCCAGGTAGAGTTTGTGGCGGTATAGTTTACCCACTTTGAAATGGGTTTTCTTGATTGCAGTTAGGATGTGTTGCTCGTATGCGAGTTTATCATCTGTTATACCTAGCAATTTGGCTGTTTTCACTAGCTCAGTTTCTGTGCCATCATTAGCCAGGATTTTAAAGTCAGTGTTGGGTGGTTTTGTTGAGAAAAGTAAAAGTTTAGTTTTTTGGGGTTTAGCAACAATTGTGCACTAATAAACAATGATTTGACAGAGGTAAAAGCCTGTTGTGTAAGTGTGAGTAGGTTTGAGAAAGATTTAGAGGTGGATAAGTGTTGAATCATCAGCGTATTGGATGATATTCTGGATTAGGGGGACTTTATGCAGGTCGTTGATGAAGACATTGAACAGTAGTGGTCCTAAAATGGATCCCTGTGGTACTCCTATATTGTTAGGTTGGTACTGGGATTGTGCGTTTAACCATTTTACAGATTGTTCTCTGTTTTGTAAGTAGGAGGTAAACCAGCTGACGGATTTAGGGGAGCAACCTAGTGTTGATAGTTGGTTTACTAGCTTAGTGTGTGACACTGTATCAAAGGCCATAGATAGTTTGGTAAAAGCTCTCCTGGAGTACCTTGGTTTTCTTGGGAGTTTGATAGCACCAAGTTTACAGTTATCTGCAAACTTGCTCAGCTGTAAACCCTTAACATTTGTTTTGACCTCCAGGAAGTAAATGTCAAAGAGGAGTGACCCAAGGACTGAACCCTTTGGTACACTAATAGTGTGAGATCTTTTGAGGTAGAGCCACCAACCACAATTTCCTGATTTCTGTTTGTGAGTCAGTATGCTATCTAATGAGTTACATAGGGATTTACATTTAGCTAGAGAGTTTATCTATGATAACAAAGTGTCTGTTGGTAATGAATGCTTCTGAAAAATCTAAATATGTGGTGTTCACTGATTTCCCTTCATTCATTGCTTCAGTAACCTTCCTGAAGATGTCATCTAGGTTACGTAGGTAGAATTTGCACTTGGTGAATGCAAATTGGCTTGGACTGATTGATTTTAAAATTACTCTATGTGCTGATTTATTAATTCCATAATAATCATTTCCATGGCTTTGCAGATGAGGCTGGTTAGGGTTATGGCTCTGTAATTACCCAGGCCCATTGATGCTCCACCTTTGTGCACGGTGATAACTACTGCTGTCCTCCATTCATCCATCAAGAAGCCTGTTTTAAGAATGATACTGATTAACATGTGTAGGGATCTGACTGACGTGTTTCCAGCAGCCCCACAGAAGTAGTATCCTTGCCCTTTTGAGGACTTGTTCTTGCAATATTTGAAGGGGGGGCATAGATGTGAGTATGTGATCTGGGAATATATGAGGGAGTGCATTTGTCTGCTAGTAGATTGGCTCTGTCTCCGGGTCTGTGTATGTGATATCATTACTATTAGCTCTCTGCAGTGTTGGGCATTGTTTCTGAGCAATTCTAACATAGTTAAAGAAGGTTTTGTGGTTTTCCTTTACTTGGGTGGCTGTTTTAACTCCTGTCTGGCTTTGGCTGATTTGATCAGGGTTGGAGTTCCTTGTTAAGTTTAGCAAGATAAATACTAGTATCTTGAGAGTTTAATTTATTTTGTGTGCAGTGAATTTTTTTAGAGCTTGTTTAATAGGAATTTATTTTTATATGTGGCATTGTATTTACTTCTGAGGAGGGCATGCTTCTGTGCAGCTATTTACATGTGCATAGAATTTGGCAGTAAAGGATTCTGCATAAGCAGTGGGGTAGTAAAGATGGAAGGAAGTTTTGAATTTATCCACATCTTTACTCAGGTTTATGAAATTAGTCTTGGCATAATCTCTAAATACCATGGTATAGGAAGAAGCTTCCAGCTTCAGTCTTATGGTGATTGATTTGTGGCCTGATTTGACT
Organism: Protopterus annectens; assembly: GCF_019279795.1. Lineage (NCBI taxonomy): Eukaryota > Metazoa > Chordata > Ceratodontiformes > Protopteridae > Protopterus > Protopterus annectens. Next base: position 1,567,967,695 of record NC_056744.1, read on the forward strand.
TGCGGGGGGGGGTACAATTAGTGGTGAGCAAACCATGTTGGGAGGGACCAAGTCCTGGATTGTATCACCTCTAATTGAGGTGCAAACTAATTGGTCCAAAGAGTATGTATTGATGAAGTCCAGAAATTTCTGATTATACATCTTTGAGGATGTACAATTCTCTCAGTTGATAGGTAGTTGAAATCTCCTAAGAAAATGGTGCTTGCCTTAATGCACAGGGACTTCAGACTAGTTTTTATAAGTAAATACATTTTCAATCACTTGTCCTATATGCCTGTAACAAATGTGGTCCATTATATCACACAGTGTTGTAAAGTTGCAGAACTGACTTTGTATTGTTAGACAAGAAAGAAATTGCTGCAAAACTGGCAGCATTTGGCTGCCAGAGGACATCAGTTAACCTTGTGCATTACTGTGTGTTGTACTCTCTAGTAATGAAACATATTTTACATTGATGGTCATTATGTAGTTATTTGGACTTGCTCATCTCTGGGTATGCCAGTGATTTGATATGCTGCAGCATTACTTCTTGACAACTTTTATACATTATATAGTGCGTCTGTATCACGTTATCGAAAGTTTACTTAATCAAATCAATAAAGGTCGAACTTTATTGATCAAGTAAAACTTCGAATAACGTGCAATATATAAAAAAAAAAAAATTAAATGGTGTAGGCGGGAGTCAAGCCCCCCTGCACCCTCCCACTTAAATATACCAACTCCGCGGCCTCACTACATTGAGGTAAATGGAAATCTCCCCTTTCGGAGATTTCTGTTTACTTGCACAATGTTCTTCACTTTCGATATTGTCATGCCGACAATATCAGACTCAGTATTGTCAGCCAATGACGTGAAGTAGACCCTGTATAGTGACCCGTTTTGTCTGGACCTAATGAAACACATTCTACAACAGGGCTCCAGTGGTGCCATTTCAGGGCTGCCGCTGTATGACCTTATGTGATTGTTGTTGCATTCCATAGGCACTTTGACAGTGTGGTTATTTGAAATATTTACTGCCATGGAACTGTTAAACTTTGGCTGGAGCTTGCTAGGCAGATTTATAATTTGTAGATGTCTTATTCCTATGTTGCAGTATTCTTTACATGATTAGATGACTGCCATAAGCTATCCCGATATCCAGCCAGTATACAAAACCCTTTACTTCTGCAGGGTACATGGTACATTCCACATAGGCCTGCAAACAGTGTAGGCCGTAAAAGTGATGTTCACACATACCATCCTCAGAATTTCTCTACCGCCAGTCCAAATGCCATCTTTGACCACTGGTCTGCTCACCCGAGTTGTTCTGGTGTACAAGATTCAGATAAGTGCCCCATTGAGGTTTTCTTTTTTTACCTTTTGCTGCTGCTTTGTATGAGGTTACATGTCGTCTAAAAAAGGGCAAGTGCCAGTGTGGCAGACAAATCCCACATAAGACACGATCAGTGTGTCTTTTCTGCTTAGGGCCTAACCATGACTATAAGTCTTGCCCTATCTGTCAGGTGCTTGTTCTGAAGACCCTATGGAGCCACCTTTCTTCTGTTGGTATTTGCCTTGAAACTCAGAGGTTTAAGAGATTAGCATGAGATTTTATGGAGAGTACATCAGGGCCTTCTGCATAGCCTGCAAAGAAAGCTAAGAAACTCAAGCCTGTTACTTCGGCTGCACCTCCCTTTCCGGATGTCACTCTTGAGGCCAGTGAAGGCCTTAGATGTCCGTTTGGATATTGGCTCTGATTCCTTGGTGTGTACCACTTTGGAGGCTGTCAGAGATTCAGCTACTGGTATGTCCTCTCAGGCTTTGCAGACATCCACATCAGGTGGATAGGGGAACCTAGGCTCATTGCTTCAGAAGGACCGTGGTGTATCCAACCGATCCTAATCTGGGAAGATGTACTGATGATGGGTGCACTGAGTATTCCTACGTTAGGCCCCTCCACCTTACACAAATCAGATGTTCACCTTAAGAATCAGAAAACTAAACATGTTTCTGTTCCTCAAGATTCATAGTCTTTCTGACAGGCCTTTTCTCAAGGCCTGTTTTTAATGCCTTCATGGCCTTAAAGCCTCCCTCAGGAGTCTCCCCTTGTACTTCTTCCCCCCACAAAAGGGTTAAGGAACCGGTTCTTTCTTATGAGGACAATTCCTCAGAGGATGGATCCTTGGCTTACTCTACCCAGATTACATCTCCTTTGGTTCCATGCTTCCCCTGAGAAATAATCTAATAACACTGAGTCTCCTGCATGTATGAGGGACTACTTCAAATGGGACTGCTCTTAGATGTCTGAGGTGCAGAAAAGATAGTGATTTACTTCAAATGGACCGTCCTTAACATCCACTGTGCCTCCTGTTTTACCAGCTTTTCTTGGTGCCTTCACTTATGCATCAGAGGTTCAGGATACTCAACCTCCTGCCCCTAAAAGAACAGGCTTTACAAAGTTCCTGAGGACTGTACATTTCTTTACAAATGCCCTTCTGCTGATCCAGTTGTGATTTCTGTGGCTACTGATGAACCATTCAGACCTTTGCTATCCCCTACACTACTCCCTAAAGAATAGAATTATGGAAAGGTTGGGGGGAAAAAGGTGTACACCTCAGCTACCGTGGCTTTTCTTGCTATCAACTACCAGGCCCATATGACTAAGTACGCTTTAGCTCATCTGAATCTGGAAGGTCACAGAGAAGCTGTGTAGCCTGAGAGAGAAGTTTATGTCTCGGCTCTGCTGTATTCTGGGGGCTTCTTAGGTGGCCTGTCATTCCACTAAATGCAGGTATGACGCAGATGAGGCATTTTCTAGAGCTGCTGCCTCAGGCTCTGTCTTGAGGTATTCTTGGTTGAGGCTTCAAGCACTCCCTGATGAATTCAAGGCTAAGGTTATAGATGCCTCTTTGGACAGTAATGCCTTTTTAAAACTGCTACAGCTAAATTGTTCAAGTCACTGCAGGAGAAAGGGAAGGAGTAACAGGATTGAAGGCACATTTTTGTCTCTCCATTTCCTAAATTTCAAAGGAATTATCCAGTTAAAACTGCTTTTTTTTTTTAGGAAACAATCTCACACTCTTCCTGATAAAGGTAAGAGGACAGCTAGGAAAACTCCTGCTTCTAAGACTTCTCAGTCTGCACCTTCCCAGAAGTAGCCCTTTCCTGACAATTCAGCTAGTCTGTGACTACCACCAATGCCTCTCGCATATCACCCTTTCTCACCGTCTTTCCCTGTCTCTCCCAGCCTGGAACACACAACTCAAGATTCTTGGGTCCTTTCCATTGTACATAAAGGGTACTTTATGGTCTGGAAAACTCTCTCTTTCTTTATGGAATTACTCAAGCACCATGAGACCAGCTCTGTTTTTTTTTTCCAGAGGTGCTTCAGGAGTAAGTCCTAGGGAACTATACAAGAAGTTTCACTGCCCCTAAGGGGTAGAGGTTTCTATTCCAGGAGGTTTCTTGTACCCAGGAAAGATGGCCCTTGGGAGACCTATTCTGGACTTTAACACTTTCCTAAAGGTTCCAACCTTTTGCATGCTCTCTCTAAAGACTTTATTTCCTCTCATCCTTCCACAGGCTTTTCTGACCTCCCAGGATATCAAGGAAGCCTATCCTCATATTCCCATTCATTCCCTGCACAGGAAATGTCTGCATTTTTCTGTTGCTTTCTCACATTTTCAGTTCTCTGCTTTGTCCTTTGGTCTGTCTATGGCACCAAGGGTATTTACAAAATGCTTGGCTCCTGTCATTGCATTTTTCAGAGCCCAGAGTGTACAGATCTTCCCTTATATAGATGACCTGCTGCTCCAGACATCACTTCCAGAGACATTGCAACAGCATCCTCTCTTAATCATTTTCCCTTCTGCAAAGATTCACAATAAATGTCAAACAAATCCCTCCTCATCTCTTCCCAGGAAGATGTCTTCCTGGGGAGCAGGATGTAGATTGACCTAATGTTGTCTTCCCTACCTCAAAAAGTTTTTTCTCTAATCAACTATTTCCCAAACTTTCTGCCATTGCACTCTGACAGCCCTGAAGTTTCTCAAACTGCTGAGATTTATAGCGTCCACTAGCCCCGTGTTGCCTGTGGCCAAACTGCACATGAGGAAATGTCAGTGGTTCCTAAAATCAGTTTGGAGGACGCATCTGCACCCATTGTAGTTTGTCCTCCTCCTTCCTTGTCTAAAGAGAGCTACATTGGTGGATTCAGCAGTTTTCACTAAATTGGGTCTTCCTTTTCATGTTACTGTTTCTACTCATGTCCTGTTCAGAATCCCCAGACATGGTTGGGTGGCAGCCTTTGCAAACTTAAAGGTTCAAAGCCTGTGGCTCCCTTCTCAAAGGCAAGAACATGTAAATATAAAAGAAATGAGAAGTCTTTTGCTGGCTCTTCAGGCTTTCCATACTCATGTCCAGGACCCCTAAGACTGTTTACAGACAGCACCACAGTACTTTGGTATGTAAACAAATGGGGGGGGGCAAAATCATATCTTCTGTGCAGGTTAGCTCTCATGGTGTGGGAGTTGGCAAATCAGTGCCAGGTCACTCTACAGGCAGTGTACATCTCCTGCAATCAGAATGTAGTGGCAGACCCACTTGGGTCCATGACTCAATCCCACAAATGGATACTTCACAGGAATGTGTTTCTGAACATTCTCCACTGGTGGGGTATACCTCAAGTCAATCTCTTTGCCTCCCATTTGAACAGACAACTTCCACAATTTTCCAAAATTTTGTGTCAGAGTCCCATGTCCTCTGGTCTGGAATGTGGATGCCCTTTTAATTTCTTGGAAGGGGATGTTTCTGTACATACTTTCTCCCCCTCCCACCCTGTTTCCCTCTCATTCCCCCCTTTACCTCTCATTCAGAAAGTCTTGCTGAAGATTCAGCAGGGCAAACCAAAAATTTTACTGGTGACCCTCCCTTTTGGCTAAGACAGAACTGGTTCCCTCTTCTGCATTTAACTGTCTTTCAGCTTCTCCCATTAGAGGTCGCCACAGCAGATCACTGGTCCACAGATTGACTGGCAGTGGTGTTTTTACAGTGTTAGATTGCCAGCCCTGTGCCCAGCCATCACAGAAGACACACACACACACACACACACACACACACACACACACACACACACACACACACACACACACACACACACACACACCTACCTTTAAAACTCATTTGACCGCAGGGAGGACATGTAGACTCTGCACAGAAGGTGCTCCAGCAGAGAATCAAACTGGAGAACTCTTGCTGTGAGGCGACAATGCTAATCACTGCACCACTATGGCCGACTAGTTCCCACTTCTGCGTTTAGCCTAGGGCAATCATCACAAGTTACTTCACAGGGTGGATCTTCTTACACGAGACAAGGGATCTCTCATACACCCACATCTGTTAACTCTATATCTAACATTGTGGGTGATGAATTTTGATTCCTTTCAGATGCATATTTTCTGAAGATGTGGTTAGGGTTCTGCAGGTGGCCATGAAACCCAATACCAGTAAATCCTACTTATCAAAATGGAAGCTGTTTTCCATCTATTGTCTCTCGTAACCTAGACCCACCACTATCCGTTGACATTCCTTTGGTTCTATCCTACTTTTGTGAACTGCTGAAGGCTGGCTTGTCTTATTCGTCTGTTAAAGTTCATTTGTCAGCCATTTCTGCCTGTTTGCTTTTGTCTCTTCCATTGGCCTCAAGAGTAGTAAAACTTTTCTTAAAAGGCGTCCTTCACATTAAGCATCACAGGAAACCTGTTCCCCTTCCTTGGGATCTAAATTATGTTCTAGAAACGTTCACTGTGGTTCCTTTTGTACCTGCAGCCACGGCTCCTTGCAGCATTGAGATGACTGCTATTACTCATCACCACCTCTGTCAGAAGGGTGTCTGAGCTTCAGGCTTTGGCCTTTCCAAGCCTTGCATAAGGATAGGGTTTCTTTGCATACCAATCCTTCCTTTATGCCCATGGTTGTGAATGAGTTTTCACTTAGTCGATTAATTTGCCCACCTTTTTCCCCTCTCCACAGTCTCCTAGTGAGAGGGTTCTACATACCTTGGATGTGCATAGACAACTCTGATTTTATTGGACCTAAAACTAAGGCTATAAGGGAATCTGATCAGCTTTTTGTCCTTTAATCCCAGGGGAAGTCCTGTTCCAAGCAGAAAATTTCTACTTTGATTTCTGAGGTAATTTCGTTTCGTGTTTTTCTTGGAAAAAAGTCTCTCTTGCCCTGTTAAGGCTCACTTCACAAGAGCTGTAGCCTCTTCTGGTGCTTTTTTCAAGGGTTTGGGTACTACTATTTTGGAAGCATCCACTTGGACTTCTGTTCACACTTTTAATAAACATTACAAGTTGGATGGCATTCTCTAGATCCAGAGCAGGCTTTGTTAGAGCCATTCTTCTTGGCTTTCTAGAGCATGCCTCTGCTCCTTCTTCCTCCACCTCCCTCTCTTCTTCACGAGCTGTGGTAATCTGCCTCGTGTAAAGAATCCTGCAACATAGGAATAGGAGGACATGGGATACTTGTGTAAAATCTTACCATAACCATAGATGTCCTTGTCTTCTATCCCTCTCACCTTTCCCCCTAGTTCATGATATTTTCTGTGGATGCATGTTTACCTTGTTTGTTTCTTAAGCTGGTGTTCCTACTGGGGCATTCATTTCTGAGGATCCTACTGGGGCATTCATTTCTGAGGATGGTACATGCGGACATCACTTTTATGGCCTATCCTGTCTCCAGGCCTACATACAACATCCCACATAGTCTGCAGTGGTAAAAGGCCTTGGCTGTAAGCAGTCTCAATGTCTAGACAGTATACAGTCATTCCATCTTGTAAAGAATACTGCAACTTAGAAGAGAAGGACATCTATGGTTATGGTAAGATTTTACACAACTATTCTTTCTGTGCCACTGTGTATTATGCAGAAAGATTTGCTAGTTGTGTATTATTCAGGATGATTTTGATTGTCTCTTTGCCTCCAGTGGATAAAAATAAGTGTTTAGCATATGTGTGGTGATGCTTATGCTACATTGTTTAGTTGTATTTATTATTTTGGTTATTTTTTTTTTATTTAGATCATTTTTGCTTTACTTATAACATCGTGTAATTGTGTGGTACAATTGTCTAGATTTAAAACAGTACAAAAATAAGTGGTTTAAATATACAGCAGTTAATATCAACTACCTCTCTACCTTTTACCATTAATGGAAGATTTACTATAATGTATTTACCTGTGAATTTTAAGTATTTAACATTTGTTAAAGACTTGCAGGCAGTGAATTCCACACACTGTCTCAGAGTTCAAAAATGTATTGCAGTCGAAGTAACACAAACACTAACTGCATTCTTAGTTAAATTTTACATGTAAAATGCTCAGAGCAGTGCCCTGAAACAAGGCAACAGTGGAAAATATATAATATGCACACACACACGCACACGCACGCGCATGTATATGTATGTATGTATGTATATATATATATATATATATATATATATATATATATATATATATATATATATATATATGTATGTATGTATGTATATATATGTATGTATATATATGTATGTATATATATATGTATGTATGTGTATATATATATATATATATATATATATATATATATATATATATATAAAAATTTATTTGCAGTTGGTTTACCAGGATAGTCCATTGGGCCAAGATGAACCCATTTTCAATGGAGTCCTGGGGAGAAAAGCTCCAAAAACAAGCAAGATTACAGTAAGGTTTAGGTTACAATCATTACAAACACTACAGACTAGTGACAAACATTACAATATAAATACTGAGAAGCCATTACATATTATACATTCATTGTAACTAGCTTAGTACATGCAATAGCAGGATGTATGAGTTGGGAGAGTGAGTGAAATGGATGTTGCCAGTATAAAGAGGGGAGGAGATTATGTGGGGTGGGAGCAGGAGCATTCCCACTGGGATATTAGATGTGAGTGAAGAGATTTTTTGAATGAAAAGTGGTTTGAGGTGGTACGGATGGATGGTGGTAGGAATTCCAGAGACATGCTAGACCATAGGATAGGAGATTTTTACCTGGGGGACGAGTTGGTTTATACAATTCTATTAGGTTTTGGTTGTTAGTCTATCAGGGAGGTGCATTTTAAAGGGAGGGACAAAGTGAGGGTTGAAAATGAGCTTGTGTGCAAGAGTAAGTTGAGTGTAGGTGAGATGATTGGATAGTTCTAACCATTTTAGTTTGTGGAGAGATATACTGTGGTGGGTGGAGGATTTATGGCTGTGACAAACTTGGCAATTTTGTTATAGCAAGAGGAGAGTTGTGTTTTAAGGGAAGATTGTAGGTTAGTTAAGACTGGGGCTCCATAGAGGAGATAGGGGATGAGAAATGTGATAGTGAATTTAGTGGAGGGGGTGAGGTAACTATTTTGTCGGTAGAGCATGCCAAGTTTTTGGTGCTTTTTTTTTTATATTTAGTTGTAGGTGGGAGTTGAATTTAAGCTGATTGTCAATTTGAACTCCTAGTAATTTGGCCTCTGATACTAATTCAAGAGAGGTGTTGTTTTGGCTAGTAATAGAGAATGTGCTTATATTGAAAGAGGTGGCTTTAGCGGGGGTAAATACCATTAATTTGGTTTTAGAGGCATTGAGTGCTAGGTGATTTTTTTTTTTTTTTTTTCATCCATTGTTCGGTGGTTGAGAACGTGTCTTGTATAAGATTTAGGAGTGTAGGGATGGAGATGGCAGAACAGATAGTTGAATTATCTGCATATTGGATTGTATTTGTGAAAAGGATGGAGTGGCGGAAATCGTTTATAAATATATTGAAGAGGAGGGGACCCAGTACGGATCCCTGGGGAACTCCAGTTGGGGTGTTAAGGAATGAGGAGGTGGCTTTTTTCCATTTTACTACTTGATATCTGTTGGATAAGTAACTGGTGAACCAGTTCAGAGAGGAAGGGGTTAGGTTAAGCTTAGAGAGTTTAGTTAGAAGAAGATTATGAGAGATAGTGTTGAAGGCCTTAGAGAGGTCAAGTAGGAGGGTAGATACAATGTGGCCAGAGTCTCGGGCTTTATTCACAGTTTCTAGGAAGGAAAGGAGGGTGGTCATAGTGCTGTGACCTGGTCTAAAACCATGTTGTGTGGGAGTTAGTAGGTGATTGTCTATGATATTGGGGTAGGAGTTGTAGAGGACCTCTCCTCTTCTCTATATTCATTAACGATCTACATCTAAATATTCCTCATGCCACTTGCATTCAATATGCAGATGATTCTACTCTAGTATGTACTGCCTCCTCTGCTCCTGAATTCCAAACCCATTACTCAAACTGTATTTAGCTCAGTTGAAAATTGATTCCTACAATGTTGCCTCCTACTAAAAACTAAGCTACTGCTTTTTACCCCAACACTTAAATCTTCCCCTATTCACCTCACTGTCAAGACCAGTAACGGCACTATCATTGCACCAGACCCAACTACCAAACAATTAGGCATAACAATTGATCAACATCTTAACTTTGATTCACATATTAACATGACTATCAAAACTGTAAACCGAAAACTTGGCTCTCTCTATCGTATAAAATCTTTTCTTACCCCTGAAGCCAGAACAATCATTGCCCATAATCACCTTATCTCTACCCTCCTTTATGCCTCCCCCATTTATACCAATCTCTCCAAAAGTAACCTTAATAAACTGGCAACCACCTATAACAACACTACCAGATTTGCCACTGGCTCCCCATTTAAAACCCACCACCTTAAACAGATTGGTTGGCTAGAACTTCAAAACCAGATAAGTTGTTGTATCACCCATAACATATTACATCAGCGCACCAACACCCCTATTCTCAGTAGCCTCATCTCTCCCTATAGTAATCTGACTACCCTTCGCTCAGCAAATAAATTGCAAGTAACCATCCAGAAATCCTTGAACAAAGCAAGGAGATTCCCTCTTCCCTAATTCAGTAGGAAGAATCTGGAACAGGCTTCCCAGCAATCTACAATTACTTTGGTCATTACCACTCTTCAAGAATCAAATAAAACTACTCCTTAAAACCCAGTGGCTTTGCCCATGCACTAACCCAGATTAAAACCAACTGTATAGCATTACTGTTTTCACCATCTTTCAGTAACCAAACCTAATTACTAATGTTGCTTTTTTTGGCTTTAATCTTCTCCTGTCTTCTAGTGCCTGTAAACTACAATGTATTACATAAAATAAGAATATTCCCCCTATTCCAAGCACCTGCATTTCAACCTTTATGTGTATTTCTTTCTGTTTTTCTAGTGGGTATAATCCTTATACCCAATAACCATCTAAATCCATCTTACCTTTCCTACTTTTCTCTAAGACAAATGTCTATCCTTTAACCTAATCATCTGCTTACATGGGGGGGGGGGGGGGGGGGCTTTCTGAAATTCAATCAATGAAGAAAAGGTATATGTATTTTTATTGATGTGTATTTTGGTCTTCTGTCTTTGTCTATTTCAGTTTTTCATTTATTCTTTGTAATTTTGTTAGCATAGTTTGGAGCTCATCTCCCCGGGCCTCCACTGAAAATGGACATGTATCCAGTTGGACTAGCCCAGTCAACAAATGTAAAATAAAATAAAAATAAATAAATAAACTTTTCTTGGAGTTTAGAGATGGGAGATTGAAAATTAGTGATATTGTTATTGTTGCCACCTTTATGCAGAGGTATGATAAAAGCCTTTTTCCAAATTTGGGGTACAAAACTTTCTTGGATAGAGCGGTTGATTAGAATGCTGATGGGGTAGGCAATGGCTTTGGCAGCTATGCTAAGAAAGTATGAAGGAATGTTATCTGGAGCATTAGAGCATGGCTTCAATTTCTGTAGGAGTTTTTTATGGTAGATGTGGGTATAGGGTTCAAAGAGAAAGGTGGAGACTGGGAAGAGAGGATATTTGAGGGTGGTGGTGATGGAGAAGAAATGAAAGGAGAAGCAGAGAAGCAGAAGTGGGGGGTGTAGTGTTATTAGAGGAGGATGGGGTGAAGTGGAGGGTGTGGTGGTGTTGAAGGATGAGGTTAGTTTGGAAATGGAATCAATGAAAAAGAGTTAAATTGTGTAGCCAAATCTATGTCTGGAGCATTAGGGTCTGGGCTGGGGTTATCTGTTTTGCTGGGATTAAGGTGGGTGGAGATTCTTTTCCAGAATTTTTGAGGATTTGTTTTTTATGGTTGTTTTGGAGTATGGAGAAGTAATTCTGTCGATCAGTAATAAGCGTTTTGACTTTGTTTCCAAGTGTTTTGTAGTCATTATGGGTGGGGGGACTCTTATTTTTGTGGTAATGTGCCCAGGCTTTATCTCTGTGGCGCATGGTTGCTAGTGTGTTCTTGGTAAGCCAAGGGGCAGTTTTGATTTTGGTTCTTTTTCTCTTTATGGGAACATGATGGTCTAAGAGGTTTAGGAAAGATGAGTTGAAGTAGGCAACTGTGTTTTCTAGGGGTAGAGTTTTTAGTGTTCCAGTTTATTGCTTTTAGAGAGTTAGAAAAGGTAATGGGGTTGAAGTTTTTTTTTAGTAGCGCATAGTAATATAATTATGAGTAAGATGTAAGGGTGAAGGAAGTCTGTGTGAATGTGGGTAGGTGGTCACTAAGGGGATCGGGAAGGGTGCCACTGTCAGAGAAATAATGGGGGTGAGAGACTAAAATTCAGTCTAGGGTACTACCACTAGAGAGGTTTTTAGAGGGCCGGGTTGGAGTTGATTAGCTGTGAGAAATTGTAGAGAGTGGGTTTGTGGGAGACTGAATTGGAGGACCAATTGATATTCATGTCTCCCAGAATTATTGTTTCATTGCTAATATTGTTAGAAAGCCAGGAGAAGATGTCCTAGAGTGTAGAAATATTCTCACCAGGTGGGATGTAAAGGGAGGCTATGCATATGTGTTTGTGTTTATTAACTTGGAGTAGTGCTAGGAGTAATTCAGCATTACTGAAGTGGGGAGTAGGTTTGTTATAGGGAGTAACTGATAAGGAGGATAAGTATAGGAGAGCTGCTACTCCCCCTTTTTTGTGAGTTTTATCTTTTCTAATGATAGAATAGTTGGGTGGTGTTATTTCAGAATCTTTTATATGGGGTTTTAACCAAGTCTCAGAGATGGACAGGATGTCAGGTTTATTATGTGTGAGCCAGGCATGGAGGTTAGGGATTTTATTAGCTATACTTTGAGTGTTAAAAGAGGTAAGTAGGATAGATTTATCTGTAGAGGGGGAGATGGGGGAGGCCTGGGTTAGGGTGTATATCTCCAGATAGTAGAATGGTAGTTACATGTAGGATTAGGTTGGAGAGGTATTTGGACTGCTTAGAATCTAGGTTGAGCTTTATTAGATTTGTGAGGGTTTGTTAGTTACTGAGGGGGTAGGGTACTTATGAGGAGTGATAAGTTTATAGGGAAAGAGTAGATGGTTGTTATAGGATATAGGCAGGGAGATATTGGGATATGTGGGTATAAGATTGCTGGGGTAAGATGGTTGGTTATATGGAAGGATGGTGAGTGGTTGGCGTTAAAGGGCTGGGTGATGTAGTAGATATAGGATATGTTGAGAAGAAGTAGTAGTTGAATGGAGAAGGATGAGGGTTTTGAAAGCATGGTGAGATAGGGCTGCTAAGAGTAGGTATATTGTGCCTGAGTAATTTATAGGGGCAGGTGAGTTGTA
>NC_056744.1:1568585352-1568750352 GCF_019279795.1 Protopterus annectens
TCAACATGCTTTCATCTTCTCTTTAGTGTCACCTTTCTACCCAACAACTCCTTACCCAGAGGTACATTAACGTGCTTGACCTTTACATCCTTAGATAAGGATCTAGCCCTCAACCAGAAATGTCCTCTAAAAACTGACCTTTTTGTAGCCACAGATATTGTATCCAAGGCATTATATTCATTACAGATGATTACTGCGTTTTTTTTTTGCCACAACAGAATCTTTGTAGTTTTCACACCCCCCCCCCCCAACTCTTCAAAGGTTGTCTGTTGCACATAAGAGTGGTATTCAAAATGGCGGATTTGACAATTCAACTCCTTGAATACCAGGGTTACTGAGGTTTAACCCCCCCCCTACCAATTCTATCCAATAATTTTCTTGCCTCTTGTCAATGGAAAGAAAATTATGCCCACAACCCATTCAAACTCCCCCTACATATTCCAGAAACACCACAGCTAAGTCTGCAATTGGATTCATATAAAAACTTGTTATGGTCCTGTATTATACAGAAACAGGCAGGCGTCTTGAAGGCAAAGGAGATTGAGAGGTTGGCTCCAGGAAGGTGGCATCCGAAACATCCAGGAGATCTTTCTGAACAGATGGACAGCTACTGTTTTAGGAGGGCCTAGCCACAGGAGATAAACAGCCTGCTTCTGAGAGGCTGAAGCCTCTCATGTATGCCATGGAAATATTCCCTCATGAGAGAGAGGGAACCCCAAACAGCAGAGTTTTCTAGTGCTGAATCAGAGGCAAGATTGTCTTCACTGTCTGCATTACAAAAAGGAAATATCTATGACTTGCAGGAGAGATCCTACTCACCTTCAGTAATAGTGAAGTCATGGTCTCTCAAAGCCTAGACTTTCCTTTCTCTTTTTGTTTAGACTTCTAACAGAGTTGGCTGACTTCTAGTCAAGGCTTTGTAAGAACTGAAAGATCATCATAGCAAAATCCTGGAAGTAGGGGGTATTAATGACCTAAGATAAGACAGAAACTTCAGCTTTACAGCAATATGTGCCTCCAAAGTTTGGGTCTTAAACAGGTGGATGCCACCCCTCCCATTAACAGATTGTAAAATGCATTTTAGAAACCAAGGTCTGACCAGTGTCAGCTGTCTATTTTTAAATTAAGTCTGAGTGGGAGGGACATGATGCATACAACCGGTGAAGTGATTTCTCAAGTATCATCAAAGGCCTCTGCTCTTGTAGATGTCAGGACTAGGGAAACCTTACGTACCTCCAGAGAGCAACTGGCATTGGACCTAGGGCCCTCAATGAATAAGATTTCAGGAAGTCCATGGACTGCTACACCTGGCCATCCTCTTTTTTTCCATTTCACTTTGAGTGGCTACTACAATATGGCAGACTTTTGCTGAAATGGCCTATAGCTTCTTTGTGGTCAAATAAGTTGTGAGGTGTCAGGCCTTTCAAAACTACACATTTATCTTTTGTTCAGAACCTCACAATAATCACACCTATCTTGAAAGTCTTCACTTGGACTTTCTTAGGAAAGGATACACCATGTCCATGGCAAGAATTCTCTACAACAATGCACGCATGAACAAGACACTTGGGGGGGGGGGCGGCACAAACTACAAGCAAGGATCTCCCAAGACCATCAGTACATAATAATCCAGACAATTACCCAATAATATTCCCTAACCCCCACCTCACACAGATTATAAAAATATACTCGGAACGAAAAACACAATACGGTGATCAGATGCTGAACTGGTTAGGCAGGCTACCTTCTGAACATGGTTGATTTCATCATGTTTACGTTTCTGGTTGCGGGTTATCTTTCTCTCAGGCTGCTCAGACAAGTCAGTCATGTACTGATCCGGGTTCTTCTGCACAGCCTCCTTCAGAGTCTTTGTGAGTGCCAGACGGTTCTTGTCCACCCATTCATCTAAACGGCGGTTGACTGCATGCAAAAAAAAAAAAAAAAGTACATCAATCTGATGAATTTCCACCACAAAAGCTAGTAATCCAACATTGTTTTGTTGCACTTTGTGTTTAACACCAACAGGTAACCTGACTCAAAATAGTGAGAACAAACACAGAATCCACAATCTGCTGTGGACAAGAGATTCTCCAACCTGAAATCTGCTGTGGAGAAGAGATTCTCCAACCTGAAAACTGATGTCACTGTATTTGCAGCCTGTTTCTTTGCACTGCAGAGTACATGCCATTCTAAGCAGCCCTCAGCTGTAGTTTGGTTTCAACTTCCCAAGTAACCATATGCCTATCACGCAACACATTACACACTTGGGCCACCCTTAAAAATAAACAGTCGGCAAAGTTTCCTTACACCAACGATACAACACACTAATACCAGTCTACCACTTTTTAGAGAAAAATGAAATAGTTATCAGTATGAAATGAATACTTTGTCAACATTTTACATGCCTGTTACCGCTTCAATAAATACAGCAATGTAACTAAACTACACAAAAGCAAAGACTCCACAAACAGTGAAAAAAATTACCTTACTTGACAAAGCCTATAAAAACACATCAACAGAAAGTAACCTCCACATAACTTGAAATAGTACCACAAATCAATATAAACACAACAAATCAATGCAAATGAAACATGCACTCAGCAGCACCAGTCAATCATTTCTAAACCTTCATGCTCAACTGCCTTTGGTCCCCATGCTCCACCACGCGGGTCAATACTCCATACACAGCAGGACTACAGACAACAGGCATTAGGATCTCTGAGCAGATACAACTTCTTCAAGCTGTCAGTTGCCAAAGCTTCCCTTTCTATCAAATAATGCATGGTATTGCTTAGCCTCTCCAGTTCTGACATGAAGCTCCAGTATGCAGAAAACTAAAGCTCAAAACCTACTAAATTAGAAATAGAGGAAAGTGAGAAAGTATGTTATGGAAAATTAATCTGTTTGTTTGGTATGATCTTAACATATTAGAGAGTTACGACCAATATCTTCCCAAAACTCAACCCTCCAGCCTCTCATCTCAGTGCCTCAGAGTTATCTTAACCAACAGCAAGTAAACCTCTGCTTAAAATGTTTTACGTAGTACAAAACAACTTTCAAGAGAGATTAATAACACCAGTTTCACCAACAATTCCTCTTGCTTCAATGCTACCACCAGCCAGACCAGTCTGACACTCAAATATCACAATTACAAAGCACACTTGGACTAATATAATGTGGCTGACTTAGTGTAAGGTAGCAAAGGTAGTTACACTTCAAAGGACAAACACCAAGTTATATTGTATAAGTTATGTACCTTGACACAAGGAAAAAAAAGCATGCAGGTCATGTTATATAGCAGAAAAACTTTTTTGTTGCGTTTTTTTTTTATATTATTAACACCTGTGCAAAGGCATCTTTCAGGTTCACTCACTGCTCCCAGACTAGTTCATCACCTCAGTAAAATGACAGATCAACTGAAGCACAGTTCTTAGAAGGGCCACGTTAGAACCAAGTAAATCCTCCGAGAACAAAGAAAGGGTTATAATTTTATTTATTTATTTATTTATTTTACATTTGTTGACCGGGCTAGTCCAGCTGGATATATGTCCATTTTCAGTGGAGGCCCGGGGAGAAAAGCTCCAACGATATTACAGATAATTCACAGCAACAGTCAATATAAGGTCAAAAATAATAACACATTGAGTCAGAACATGTGATATACATGCAAGCAGGCATAGTCATCGCAGGAAATTACATAAACAAAGTTTAGTAGATATTTGCTATACAGATTCTAACAATAAATTTTTTTTTTTTTTTTGGAAAAAGAAAGGTTAATCTGGGTTGTTACAGGAACAGAGCCAGTGTTTATTGAGATGTGTTTTCAGCTGTTTTTTAAAGAGTGGAAGACTAGTTAAAGATGAGATATCAGATGGCAGTTTGTTCCATATTTTTCCAACAGAGTTAGAAAAAAGGCTATCACCTGCAGAGTTATTGGGTATGGTAATATTAGCCATTAGTTTGTTTGATGAACGTAGGTGTTTCAAGTTATTATAAGGCGTAATGAGGTTAGAGAGAATTGGTGTTTTAGAAGGCTGGTATAGAATTTTGTGAGCAGTTAAGAGTTGTTGATAAATCAGCCTGTTAGGAAGTTCAAGCCAGCCAAGTTGTTTTAGGTTAAGACAGTGATGAGTTCTAAATAGGGATCCTGTGGCAAATCGAGCAATATTATGGTAAGATGTCGCAAGTTTCTTGAGGTTATTTTTAGAGAGATTGGTATAAATAGTAGAAGCATATAGAAGGGTAGAGATAAGGTGAGAACTAGCTAAGGTGGTCCGAGCTTCAGGTGTAAGGAATGGTTTGATTCTATAAAGGGAACCAATCTTTTGTTTATTACTTTTATTGTGTTGTTAATATGAGAATCAAAACTGAGATTGTTGTCAATAGTTATTCCTAATAGTTTTGTAGTAGCATCAGGAGAAATTAGAGTGTTATCAGAGGAAGTAATAGAAATTAAGAGAGTTTGATTTGTGGGTAGGTGAGAACAATAGTAACTTTGTTTTCTTGGGGTTGAGGAGTAGGCAGCGGTCAGAGAACCAGTGTTCAACAGTGGAAAAAGCTTCTTGGGTAAGTGACAGGAGTTCAGTCTGAGAGGAAGCAGTGCAGATTATAGTGGAATCATCTGCATATTGTATGCAGGTAGTGTTTGGAATAGCTGACTGGAGGTCGTTAATAAATATAGAGAATAGGAGCGGGCCAAGGATAGACCCTTGAGGCACACCTATAGCTACAGGAAGGAGGTTAGATAATGAGTTTTTCCAAAGTACTGCCTGCTGACGGTTTTCTAGGTAAGATGTAAACCAGGATAAGGAAGAAGGATGAATTGAAAGAGATTTTAGTATGTGCAGAAGGAGTTTATGATTAACCATGTCGAAAGCTTTTGAAAGATCTATGAAGATAGAAGATGATAGATTATTGTTGTTACGGTTATGGTTGATAGCATTAGTAAAGGAGAGTAATGCTGTAGTGGTACTGTGTGAAGGTCTAAATCCATGTTGACTGTTAGCTAGTAGGTTGTTATGGAGAAGATGATTAAGTAGTTGTTTATGGATACACTTTTCCATGATTTTGGCTATAGGTGATAGCAATCCTATGGGACGAAAATTAGAGAAGTCATTAGAATTGCCCCCTTTGTGTAGTGGGATGATGTGAGATATCTTCCAAATGGAAGGGAAAATTCCTTCCTTTATAGATCTGTTTATCAGGATTGAGATGGGATAGGCAATGGCTTTAGCTCCTAACTGCAGAAATTCTGCAGGAAGTTTGTCTGCAGAGGGTGTGGTGGGTTTCAGTTTATGGAGTAAGGATAAGATAAATGAGGTAGATACAGGTTGAAGGAGAAGGGGAAGAGAAGTGTGTAAAGTATGTGTGGGTAATTTAGAGATGTCAGGAGGTAGGTGATTTGCTAGAGTTTGTATAGTATTGGTGAAGAAAGAGTTGAAGTCATTAGCTATTTGTTTAGGATTGTTTGGATTAGAGTCCTGGGGATTTGGTGTGAGTGACTGGCCTGGGGATAGAAGATTATTAATACTAGCCCAAAATTTTTTGGGTTCTTTTTTGTAGTTTGTTGTAGCTGAAAGTAATAGTTCTTTTTGTCTGCAAGGATGGCTTTTTTTGTACTATTTCTAAGTTCTCTGAAATTCTGCTGGTCTGTTAGGTTCTTAGTGGAACGCCATTTATTCCAGGATTTATTTCTAAGAGTGATTTTTTGCTTAGTATTGTTAGTTAGCCAGGGTGCTGTTTTAGCTTTGGTTCTAATAGTGCGACTTGGGGCATGGTTATCTAGTATGGACAGGAATGTAGAATTAAAGTATTCAACAGCATCATTAAGTGGAAGGTGTTTTAGTTGGGACCAATTACATTGTCTTAGTTCAGCAAGAAACTGATCAGAGTTGAATTGTTTTTTTGATCGTAGAGTTTTGTAGGTGGTAGGTAAGGCTAGGTTTGATTTGTGCCTAATGATATAAGTTAGTGAGTGGTCACTTAGATCATCTGGAAGGGTGCCTAACTGATAGGTTTGTTGGGGATTATTAGTAAGAATCCAGTCTAGGATGGTTTCCTTATTGTTGGTTTTATTAGTTCTTGTAGGCCTGCTAATGAGTTGTTTAAAGCCATATAGGTTTATGTGGGAGGTGGGGTTAGTACTGTTACAGGAAAACCAATTGATGTTAAAATCGCCTAAGACTAGTGTTTCCTGAGGAGGTTGGTAGAGAAAATTGAGTATAGGTTAGAGTGTTGATATTGTTTCCAGGAGGAGATATGCACATATGATATTTATGGCTTTAGAAGTATTGACTTGGAGTTTGGAGCTAATTATTTCAGCATTATTGTCAAGGTTAAAAGTCAGATTCAAAGTACTAATTTGGAGTTGTGTTTTGTAGAGAATAGCTACTCCTCCCCCTTTTTGGTAGCACGATCATGTCTAATGATATTATAGCCAGGTGGGCTAATTTCATTATCTTTGATTGATGGCTTTAGCCATGTTTCAGTTAAGCATAATATATCAAATTGATGGGTTTCAAGGAGGGCATGGATTTGACTAATTTTGTTACAAATACTTCTTATATTGAGATGGGCAATAGAGAGAGAATTGTTGGGTATGGAAAGTGAGAGAGATGTAGTTTTATCTAGTACTTTGTGTGTTTTTGTTTTATTATGCTGTGGGCCTGGATTAGGATGAATGTCTCCATCTAACAGAAGGTGGAGGAGTCTAAGGTATTTTGATTGATGGAGTAAGTAGAAGATGTCTGATATTTTCTTGTGTTTTGATTTATTTAACTTAAAGTGAGCTATTCTATGGTATTTAGCATGTAGATAGTTGGGTTGTGTGTTAAGGTTGGAGAGTGAAGGAGAGAGAGGTGATATAGAAGTACTGGTGTACTTAGAGGGGAATGAATAAAAAGAGTTCAGTGGGTATTCATAAGAGGTTAGGATGTAAGTAATTATAAGAGAAGATATAAGTGATAGGCTGAAGAGCTGTTTAAGCTGTGGAAATGTGATTGGTATACCCATTTTGTATGAATAGAGGTTAGGAAGGAGTATGATGTAGTTTAAGGTATGTAGAAAGGTAGTTGTAGAATGAGTAGATAGGGGTGGAGGTTTAGATAATTAGTGGGTGTGGTGTTCAAGGGAGAGATTTGGGTTGTTTAGTGATGTTTGTTGTGTGATTGGTAAGTACAGGATAGGGTGTGTTATAACAGAGAGACAAGGTAAGTACAGGATAGGGTGTGTTATAACAGAGAGACCATCACCTCTGGGGGGACCTTTTCCTCCCGCTCAGTGTTTTTTAGGCAAGTACAGTCTCCTCGAATTACCTACATAACTAACCAAAACTGAAATTACATAAAAATGTACCACTGCTCAATGTTAGAAGTCTACACAAGAAGTTCCACCCCATACTGGAATTTTTAATCTTTTAATTATAGACATCTGCATATTTAGTGAAATATGTTTTCATAACAGTTTAAGTGCCTACCACTCTTTCAGACGCAACCTGAAAAATTACAATGTTAACAGATATGGAGTGTCAATATTCGCAAGAAATCATCTCAACTCCAGAGTTTTATGCCAGCCAACAACAACAACAACCATTTCATCTCACCTGCAGCCCATCAGCCATATATAAACACCCATTCCTATTCTTGGGAGACAAATTATCTTAATTGCCTGGGAAACATACCTACACCACCCAAAATATGCATAAAGATTCCTGGACTTCGCTCATGCTAGATCTCTATAATTGTTAAAAACCCAACCAGAAGTTCAATAATACTGAACACGGCTCTCCTTGACATTGTCACCTTATGCTCAACGCCCACACATACTATGTCACTGGTCAAATCTGGCCACTGTTCAGTAACCCTCATTATGGGGGTAAAACCAGACTTGCCACAAAACCCCACGCGTCTTTAGGGACTACTCAAGACAAACCTAATCCTGCTAACTAAATGACTTGAAAATTAGGTGCCCTCCTCATCATGATTATCCCACTTTGCAGGCTGTGAATGTAGTGAGGTATCTGTTCCCACAAGCCACAGATAAAATGCCAAATTCAGAATAATCTATGGTGGAACCCTAGTATAAACAAACTAAGAGAAGGAAACTCAGCCTGTAAAATGTTAACTTAATACCTCAATTTCTAGAAATGAACTCAAAGATCAGCAAAAGTAATCTTCCAAAACTAAGTACCTCTGTTAAGGACAACAGCAAAGCCACCTTCATATGTGTCAAAAACCTTAGAGATATACCCAGCAATGCCCAAAGCCAACACAGAACACCACCACACTTACTTGTTCTTGCCCAAACAACACACCCAACATGTTAACAGGCAATTCAGCTCTGAATTTACTCCCATATCTCCCCCATAACCTCCCCAAATGTATAGTACACCTACACCACCCCTTCTAACCACATCAGAGCAATCCAGAATGCCCTCTCCAAAGCCAAAATAACTTGCTCCACAGACCCTGATAATGTGCCTGCAAGAGCAGTATTTTGTTAGACAAAAATACAATATTCTCTTTGCATAACACTAAAAATGCAGCCTCAGTAAAGCAGGTCTTCACAGCGTGCATAGAGTTTCAGTGAATGCACTTGCAATCAGTGACAACAACCTTCAGTCAAGAAAAGCGACAAGAACAGAACTGTATAGTACACGGAATACAAGTATGTTTTGTTTGTATGGTACAAGGCTTGGGAACTAAGGTTAAAGAGGCATGTAGAAACTTACAGCATCTTATTATTAGGAAATATTTCGGACACAGTCAAGTTAGTTGGCTTGGACTGACATGCAGAAGGTCACTGCAGTACAGACACAAGTGCGGAAGTCAGGTCAAATATCTATAATTCCACAGTATTAATATTGTTCAGGAGAATCATAAGAGTGCAAAAGCTACAGACAATTATCAGAATTCAAGTACAGAAACTACGGACATAATTGTCAGCACCATTACTGGAGACAGTACATTTCTAAGTACAAAATTTATGGATAGTACACAGTGTACAAACTACAGACATTAAGATTTGATTCAGATATTGCTGGCATCTATCTCCACTGTACATAATAAATCATTGTTAACCAAACTACAGTGTACACAGACTTTTACTCTGAAAAGTACAAGAAGAATTAGCACATAAAAGGAGAGACTGGCACCTGTTCAGCATTGACCTCGGTAATTAAAAGACATTCACTCTAGCCTCGAGTTTCTTCTGGTTATTTCCAGTTTACTCCTGTACTCTACACATCGATGGGGGAGGACAATATTTACAGTTAAAAGTACCAAAACGCCATAGCAACCTTATCAGCAGTCAGACTGTGTACTTTAAAGAGCAGCAGTGCCAAATCAAAAATAATAAACATGCAATTATGTCATACTAATCAGTTAATTTTAAGGGTAAAGTAACCTAACAGGCTCGTTAAAATAACTTATCTTAACAATAAGTAGTAACAGTTAAGAATACACTCAAAACATAACAGGTTAAGCTGAATTTCTTAATTTATAGAATACAGTACACGTTACCCAATACGTTAGAAAATTAAGACAGAGTTTGCAAAGGTACAGATATGAAATACACAAAACACAGGTTTTAATAAAGGTACTTCTGCTACTACAGCATACAGATATGTACAGGATACTCAAGGCACAAATTTAATAGGCAGACATTTATTACAACACATAGAAATTGAAAAGATAAACAGACATTGGTTCATAACTTCATAGAAGGTTACTAAGCTAATGGCCCTAGAGCCCTTACAAGCCTAGCCATATTTATCCCAGGATTGCCACAACTGTTGGTGGTTATGTGAGCGAAGTCCACACAGGTAAGGGTCTATATTAGTCAACACAAACTTCCTCTGGCCAGGCGGGACATGGGTGCCACCTCAGGAGTGAATTTAGTGTCACCCATCCACTGATTTAGGTTGCGCTTGAAGAGGCTAAGGGAGGGGCTGTTTCACGTTCACAGATTAGTACGAGGCTAATTGCCCTAGTGGGCCATTTTAAGCATAGCCAATTACCCCATGTGAGAATCAACCCCTGCACCTTGTGTCTGCAAGGTAAACACCTTAACCACCCTGCCATCCTCCCACTCCCGTAATCTGGAAGCTTGTTCCAGAAAAGTGGCAGTCTCTGGGAGATTTCTCTCTTTCTTCTGCATGGCTTGCTCACACCAGAGGCTAGGTTAAGATCCCTGGAACAAGTGACCCTCAAGCAATTTGATTTACAAATGTGCAGCACTTCCCATCAAGGCAGAGTCAGAGACTGTCCTGTAAACCAGGCACAGGCTACCTCTCAGCATGTAGGAAACAGAATAAGGTGACAGGGCTTGGCCTGTGTGTATAAGACTTGTTTTGTGCACCATATAAATTTCTTGGTGAGAAATATCTGTTGTCTTTCCAATTGCTGCACGTGTCTGTTGAGGTACATGCAAAAGGGAGTCTGCGCCACATAGAAGGGTTTCCTTACTACTGTGGATACATGCTGGTCAAATTTCAGATTGCTATCAACCCGAGGACCAAGATCACATACCACTGGGTCTACACATTTAGGGGGTGCTCACTATAATACAATTAGCTGAGATGTCACCTTTCCCAAAGGGAAGAATAATAATGCATTTTTGCATTTAGCTTTAATCTGTGAATTTGCACCAGTCATTTGTATGGGTTAAACCTGTCTGCAGTATATTAACATAACGGACGGATTCAATGACTGCTTCCAATTTACAATCATCAGTGAACTTGGTCAGCCACAGGCTGCCCAAGTTTGCCTGGATAGCTGAGAAATAAAGTCCAAACTGTAAGGGGCCCAGCACAAAACCCTATGGTATGCCACTGGTGACTGGTCTAGAGGTGAAGTCACCCACTTTGACAGTGTGTGTCCTGTCGGGTGAGCCATTTGGCTTCCTGTCTTGTAATGTAGGGGTCAATTCCTAACTGGGAGTCTCTCTAGTAATCTCAATGGGGGATTGTGTCAAATGCATTGGCTAGGTCAAAAAAATCAAGCTGAAGAATCGCAGACAAGTTAATACAGTATATAGCAATTATGCTTCACAATACATAATATTACAGACAAAAACAAAATCTATAATTAAATCAAAATTAAGACTGCAATCCAAACAGACCATGTATGCTCCAATGACACAGTGGTCAAAATTAAAATTGCATATTTAAGTGTTAGCTCTAGTGATTATTATATCATCCCTTTTACTTTTTCAGACCTATCAGCAAGACTAAGTCTGCCAGCTCTTAAAAAAAAAAACACTCCTCTTCTACACCCCGCCCCCCATTAGGCCCATAATAGAATATAAAAACCTGTTTAGTATGCACTGGTCAAAACATATGAACTAGGCTAACAGACTGCAGTGTTTCCTTACCAACATAATGAAAGGCATGTCTTCCTCGAGCTATCCAGATGTTTAGGCAACTTGATCTTTAAAACCCAAGTATAAAATAGGTTACGTGTACTGTGATGGCAGTGGTGAGGTGTAGTTTGTGTAATGCTGACAATCTTAGCGTATGAGTTTACAGTGTTTGACTTTTCTTTTTTGCCCCCAATGACATTATATAGGTACATCTCTCTCACAGACCATTATGCTGTTTCAGTAACAGATGAACATCAGACAGTATGAGACAATTATTATAGTCTCAAAATACCCATCTCAATCAGGCTTGGTACAAAAGTTGTGGGGAACTACTAATCCGTGTTTACAACAGTAATGTCTTGGGGGAAGGGGAGGCAAGGAGGATTACAACTGCATGGAGTTTGGTTAAGTCTGTATAAAGATGGAGTAGACTTAAGGTATTGGGAAATGCCTAGATATTGTTTCTTTACACTTGGTGCAGTTATTGAAGCCTCGCACCTGGATTTCTAAAGTTATATATAATTTGCAGGTCTCTTACTGGGGGAGGCTCTTGCGCAGACAACCTACTATACAGTCAGTTTCAACAGCGGTGGTGTGGTCCCTTGCATTAAATTGCTTCTGACAGCACGGGTCATGCTGACGTTATCTCATATGCACAAGGTACAGGGTTTGATTCTTTCCTCTGGGATGAGAAACTTGGCTAGGCTTAAAATTGCCGCAGGGGGTAGACAGCCTAGTGCTAACCTATCAACACAAACCATATCCACTAATCAGTACAGATTTTTTACTTCCTTTTTTATTGTAAAGCCAAGTCTCCGAATGAAATTACAAGAGTAAGGTATCGAAGTGAGTTAAAAGTTAACAGCTAACATTTACTTCCCTGGATGCAAAGTGAAGTCCAAATGCATTGTTTGGTCTTTCAGCTCCCAAGACTCAAAACACAGAAATGGGCAACTGCTCGTATAACAAGAGTTAAATTAGAGGCTAGAAACAGCTTAAAGTTCTAGCCAACAGTGCTCATCTTCACACAACTGTGGAAACCCCCACTGCTACTGGGTGTAATGACTAGAAGCTTTAGATAACCTCACAGCTGCAGCTGATGTCCAATACCCTTCTGATAGACCGGGAAGGCTCAGTGTCTACGGCCATGTAAAACACTTCTTTGGAAAAGATTTTTGTGTCCTTCAGATCCAAAATTGACATTCAACTTTTATTAGTTTTTTAAACTTTAAGCTTCCTAGGTATTATGAAACCTACTGGATGGTTGAGCATCCTCAACTCACAAAATATTTTATGATGGTGTAAGATGCTTTAAAAAAAGATACATATGATGTGACAGACTGTGTTTCACCACAATCCGGTATCATCAGTGCCTTATCACCATCCACACCAAGAGCAATGGCACTGACAAAAACTAATGCTGATATGATATCTAATGCCAGACATATTAACACCACAAGGTGTTGAAACCAGCACGAGTGCTCAGTATTGACATAGGTCCTGATTTCAGGATTAAAACCATACCATCAGGGCTGAAAAACGCATACTTAAGGCCAGTACTATATGAGAATACTAATGCCACTGAAAAGAAAAATGTGGGGATCATTTTTTAACTGAAATTAAAACAAAAATGAGACAAGCCTGTCAAACTAAGAAAACCAACTACCTCACTAACGTGTCAGAAACTTCTGACAACACAATTTTGCACCACTTCATCTACAGGTACTGAAACAGATGGAGAAACCTGGCTAAAAGATGACGGTGTATGATGCGACAACAGTACAGCAGACCAATATATTAAGCGACATAGTAACAGACTGTTCACAGTATAACAGGACCATGCATAAACATGCCTGTTGGGTCCCAAGTTAACTGGTAATGAAAACAGCTGACATTCCACAGAATCCTCAATTTACTTAATACTAGTCTCCCTAACCTTTTTGGGATCATATCATACCTCAGAAATCATGCTGTCAACAATGATTGCTTCAGTTTACAGAGAAGGAAAAACTCTGAAAACCTTTTCCACACAAAATTCAATACTTACATCCAATATAATGCACATAGAATTCTTCTCTGCCTTCTTGTTCATTTAAACGAGACTGAATGACCTCTGCTGGATCTGCAACAATAATAAAAAGTTTCAATCTCCAGTTAAAGGAACACTGACCAACATTCACACCATAGCAAAATTACAGCCATCAAAAATCTACTCTACTCACAGAAGCTCAAAACCTATCCATTTTACTTGCATAATTAGACACTATAGACTTATTATTCCAGTACTTTTCATACTATTCCGGAATTTCTTAAGCTGCAGACAAATGCTGTAAAGGACACCAGATCTAAACTTGTAACATCAATATTAATGCTTTTAAAAAGATGACAGGACCGTTGTACATAGAGCTGCTAGTTCAAGTGCATACATTATATATTTTAATGCCACGATGTCACATACCCTGCATAATCACATCTACTGTCTTAGGCAAACATGTCACGTATTTGATCTCCTTCAATATACCCGAATCTAGGTGCCATGTACGTAAACATAAAGTGATACTATAATCTTAAAGCTATTCCTCTTCCCACAAAAAAAATTAAATCAAGTGCATCATAGTCATTTCAAACTTGTGATCACCTAATTAAAAGTGAAAACGTTCGCATTCAGACTTTCCCCTAACTACGTAAAAGTAAATAAAAGGCGTAATGAAAACAGAGTGAAACGTGAGCGTGCCCGAACTACTTACGCCAAGCATTGTCAGCACGCCTGCATAGGTACGTTTCCCCGATCTGAACACGGCCCTCCTGCTCGCCCCCGCCGCTACAGCAGCCGGGGGGCGTAGCCGCGCCCTCTGGGCCCCGCTCTGGTGATTGCTGTTGCTGCCGCAGGAGTTCGTGGTCGTCGCCATCCGTCCCAACGCCTGCTGTGCGCTCAAGGTCTTCTTCTTCATCATCATCATATTCCACATCGCGATGAGATTGTAGCTCCGGGTCCGCGTCCCCACTGCTTTCCAAACTCCTACTTTCGGACCGATCCGAGATGTGCTGCTGCTCATCCGAGGACAGTAAAAGATTTGTATCTATAGCCATTCGCTCTTCCCGAACGAAGTTCGCAACTGTAGTAATCGTCGCCATCTTCTTCGCGCGCTTCGTCGCTTTAGGCATGACGTCACCAGCGTTGAATTCCTATCTGTAGTTGTGCTGCAAGCCTCTTACGGTGGTTTGAATAAATTGTTTTAGGGGTTAGCTTTAGTAAACTTTGGAGTAATGCTATTTCCGATAGTACGTGGGGGGTTGTTTTATCTCTCTAACTGCTAAAGGTTAATCCTGCCAACACGGCTTAAACAGGCATTTTTATCGTTCCTGTGTTATGCTTTCCTTTTAAATTATTAGACTTTTTGCGTGACATTTAATGGTCGGTCTTTTGGCATAACTGGTTACAGTGCGAAGCTTTTACACTCATTTCTTTTGCTTATGTTCTACGTCTTGTGTTATTATTACATATAACGCATTTCTGCTATGTGTTTTTTTTTCTAAATGTTTAGATTGTTTCTTTGTTTGGTTTCTTGTTGGCTCTCGGCCTCCCAACACGTTACAGCAAATAGAAAGAGGAACGTTTTCTTATTTTCACAGTAGAAGGTCTTTATGTACAAGATTCTGTGTAGTTAGTGGTACTGAATCGTGTTCTAGGAATCATCTATGCTATATATTGTGATAATTAACAGTTGCATGTTAATTTGCAAATTATTGTACACTTATATTAAATAAAAGTGCATAGGGAAGCGGGCAGTGGTCCTTTGCTTGTCCCTACACTGAGCCAACAAAGGGTGGAGGGTGCCGCTGAATCAGCTTCTGTAAAGAACTTACAAGCTTCGATAGAGCGGAGCTTTGATGAAGCACGCACATATGGTCTAAATTTTCCACTACCAGTAGGGGACAACTCTGCCAAGAGAACGGGACCACAGAGACAGACGAGCCAACACAGGGGCAGGAGTACCACTCGGTACAAAAGGAAACACGAGGACGGTGTAGACAATTAGTGGACGATAAATAATGCTTTTCAACAAGTAAGACCCTTGTAACGAATTTATCTCGTCATATTTTTGCAGATCCTTCATCCTGCAGTGCTGAGGGTATTAATTCTCATAGGTTCATACTAGGCTATCTGCCCTAGAGCATTTATAAGCCTAGCCAGAGTGTGTTTGGCTTTCGCCACCCATTTTAAACGAATTTTGCTATGCCCTTTTTCGAGGTTAGTATACTGTGCCTCTGTCTGACAGTGACACAGAAGTGATACCCGGGGTAAACCTACCATCTCCCATCCACTCATCAAGATTCCTCTTGAAGAGAGTCAATGAGGGACTCTGCTTTACCTGGACTGGGATTTTATTCCACAGTGAAGAGAGCCTCTGGGTTATGAATATGTCCCTCCAGCACGTCCTATTTATTTCAGTGCTGAGGTTCCAAGTCTCAAGAGCGCGTAGCTCGATGGGATTTGGATTTTCTGAGGTGCAGCATGTCCATTAATTCCGGGTTGGACGTGGCTTTATACGTCAGGCACAGATCGTTTCTGAGCAGGTGGTATGCCACTGAGTAGAGCTGGAGTTTCTTTAACCGGGCAGCATATGGCATCTGTTTGAGCCCTTTGATCCTCTTGGTGAGGTACTTTTGGGGTCTTTTTGCTGCAGGTGTCTGGTAAGGTACTCAATTATGGGCCTGATGAGGGATGAGTAAAGAGGCATGATGACCTCCCCTGATCTAGATGTGAATCCCTTCATGATTAGGTGGGCTATATAAAATGTTTTTCTAACCACTTTGGCCACGTGGTTGTCAAATGAGAGATTGCTATCAACTTGGGTCCCCAGGTCCCTAATTACTTCCGTACTTAATGGATTGCCACCTAAGTGGTAATTTGTGGGCACTTTGTTTTTGCCAAAGGGGATGACTATACACTTTTTGGCGTTTAGCTTG
Organism: Protopterus annectens; assembly: GCF_019279795.1. Classification (NCBI taxonomy): domain Eukaryota; kingdom Metazoa; phylum Chordata; order Ceratodontiformes; family Protopteridae; genus Protopterus; species Protopterus annectens. The sequence continues at coordinate 1,568,601,682 of NC_056744.1, forward strand.
AGACTGTGGCTTTGGCACCAGTTGTCTGTTTCTATGAGGCCCTTTGGTAGGATGCTTGTGTCGGCTGGAGAGTCGATTATGGCACCCATTTTGCAGTCATCTGCGAACTTGGTCAGCCACAGTCATTCCGTGTTGGCCTGTATCTCCGAGAAATATATACCGAACAAGAGAGGTCCCAGGACTGAGCCTTGTGGGACGCCACTTGTAACTGGTTTGGAGTCTGATATGGTTCCAGCAATTCTAACCATGTGTGTTCTGTCCTTGAGCCAGTTTGCAACCCATCTAGTGACATAGGGATTTGTATTTAAGCTGGTGAGCTTGTCTATAATGCCCGAGTGGGGTATTGTATCGAAGGCTTTTGCAAGGTCCAGGTAGGCTGTGTCGACCACCTTCCCCTCGTCAATGGCTGTGGTGACTGTTTCAAAGAAATCAACCAGGTTTAAGAAGTAGGATCTGCCCTTAACAAAGCCGAACTGGGTAGGATCCAGTGTCTGTAGGTCCCCAATATCTTTTATTTATGAGGTCCATGCTGATCCTTTCCATAGCTTTGCAGACCAAGCTAGTCAGGCTTATGGGGCGATAAGTTTCCAGGATCCGTTGAGGCACCACCTTTGTGGAGAGGGACCACTGTTGCTGTACGCCACTCTTTGGGTGCATATCTTGTAGTAAGGCTGAGATTGAACAGTAGTTTTATGTTTGGGTTTAGTTCTTCTTGGAGTTCATGTAGGACGCAGCCCGGGACACCGTCTGGTCCCATTGATGTTGTGTTTTTTGCTTTGGAGAGGGCGGCTCTTACCTGAGCATTTGAGATGTCAGGGGGGCAGCACTCTGCTGGGATAGATATTTGCCCTTTTGGTGGGGAAGGGGGGGGGTGGAGTTTGCTCTGAACCCGTCAGCTAGGATGTTGGCAATGTCTGTGGGTTCGGTGTATTTTTTGTCATTTTGGACTAATTCTGAGCATATCTGGGAATTCCCACCCAGGTTCCTAACATAACTAAAGAAAGCCTTGTGATTATCCTTAGTGTCCTGTGCAATTTTTCTCTCAAAGCTGGCCTTAGACGATTTTATGAGTGCCCGTAGTTTTTTGCTAATACTGATCAGAGATGCCTTCCCTTTTTGGGATTTTGCTCTGTCATGTAGTAGCCTCTTCCTTCTATGGAATAGTTTGTTTATGGCTGGGGTCCACCAGACAGGACGCCTAACTTTGGAGGATTGGGTCTTGGTTTTATTTGGGATTGCATGATCCATGCATTCCTGAAGGTGTTCATAGAATGCGTTTATAAAGTATTCTGCGGTCTGGGCCGTATTTTCCACAGGCCCGGGGGCTTTGAAGGATTCCACCTCTGTTTTGAGGAGTGTGAAATTTGCTTTAGAGAAGTTTTTCACTGTGGTTTTCTGGGCAGGGGCTGGGGTCGGGATGTGAATATCTAGTGAGATTAGTGTATGGTCTAATCTTACCAGTGAGGGATACACTTCTGGTCTGGAGCATAGAGTCCCCATGTTGGTGATGATCAGGTCCAGTATGTTTTCCCCTCTTGTGGGAGTGGCAACAAGTCCATATCTTTTGAGTTTATAAATTCTAGGAACCTTCGGGCTAGGGTGTTGGAGCTAGAGTAATGCTCCCAGTCTGTTAGGGTAGTTGAAGTCGCCCAATATAATGGTGTTTGGGTAGTTGAAGTCGCCCAATATAATGGTGTTTGGAGAGACCTTCATATTTTCCAGTGTTCTTAGGAAGGCCGAGTGGGGTTCCTGGGTTTGGGAGGGTGGTCCGTAGCAGGCTATAAACTTTTACCCACTGTTAGTTGCACATGGATAGTCTCTGATGCTTCGTGCTGTGCCACGAACTTGGAGGTGTGGGTATCTTTGACGAATATTGGTACTCCCCCTCCTTTTATGGTTCGGTCCAAGTTTTGGGGCTGAAAAACATGGTATGAGGTATAACCTGGTCGTGCTGGGATGCTCTCAGGAGTCTTGAACCAGGTTTCTGTTACTGCACAGATATCTATGTTCTCCATGCTAAGGAAAGTTTAGAGTGTGTGCATCTTGAGGTTTAGACTTCTGGCGTTGAGTAGCATTATTCTTAGTTTCTTAGCCCTTGTGATACCTATGGAGGTGGGTTTGTCTTTTGAGCCTTGCCTAAAAAAGGCACTATGGGGGTAGCAAGAGCCTTTGCCAATATCCGAAAGCCCAGGGGTGACAGGTGCAAGCCGTCCCTAGCGAAGCATCATGGCTTGTCGAGCATGTCATCCCAGGCAGACAGGCATTGGATCCCCTTTGAATGACACCAATACCTAAGCCAGTTGTTGAAATTGATCATCTTGTCTTCATATTGTGGCATCATTCTTGAGGGTAAGATGCTACTCAAGGTCATAGCGGCCTGGGCTACATGCTCAGAGAGCTCCTCTATGTATCTCTTCATGCAGTCCAGGGGGGTACGTCTCAGGTCATTCACACCAGCATGGACAATGACAGAGTCATATTTGTACTTGCCTTGGAGTGACCTGAGTGCTTGTGTTATGTGGCGGATCCTAGCACCCGACAGGCAGCTCACCGTGACCTTCTCCTTGTTCATCCTGGTGAGCGGGATGTCGGTGTGCCTGACGTTAGAGTCACCTATTACAAGTGTATCAGGTGTGTTGTTTAGCCTTAAGGGCTGTGACTGTTCGGCACACTGGCTTTTTGAGCTATGTGTTGCACGTGTTTTGTTTTGGGGTAGCGGTTGCTTGGGTGTCTGCTTTGGAGGTCTCTGCTGCTTAGGCATATTTTTATTTAGAGCCTCCGAGTATGTTTTTTTGTGTTTGGTTTGCTGTCGTGGTAGGTCTATGTGAGACTGGAATTGTAGTGAGTGTGGTTTCCTTCTCCTCCTGACTAGTTACGTCAGTATTCAGAATATAAAAATGATCTAGAATACATCTCTCTTAAGTTGCAATTAATGATAAATATGTTTCTATGCATTTCTACTGAATACGGAAGTCTGTCATTGGAATTATGATTCCCCCATTTAAATTATTTTGGTTTCAGAAATACTGTTCTATATTGTCAAGTGCCACCAGCTGTCTTGTATAGCCACTTGTGTCCTGTTTTGTGGCATTTTAAAATCAGTCCCGTTTTTTTTTGTTTAATGCTTACTGTGTGAGACTGACAGATACATTCCTTGCTTTGTTTTATACATTCAGATTCCAATAAAAGGCTTTTTACTGCTTTGTTTTATTATTACGGTGCAATCAAAGGCTTTTTACTGCTTTGTTTTATTATTACGGTGCAATCAAAGGCTTTTCACTGCTTTGTTTTATTATTCCGGTGACTGCCAATTACTATTAACGTAGCTTGGTAAGTTGTGGGCGTTTAGGGGCGGGGGTTGCTACTGCGCATCCTGCGAGGTACTACACTGTTAGATAATCCTGTTATAGTATTAAACATATTTGTGCATTATGGGTTCATATGTGTATAGTAGGCTAATGACCACTAGGGCATTTTTAAGCCTAGCCCCACAACTAAATCCAGTAGTGTTCACTGAAAATTAGTCTTTAATTGGTGAGGGATGATAGGCGAGACAATGGGGACCAGCCCAGAGACGAATTTACAATTTCCCAGCCAGTGGTCAAATTTCAAAATTATTACTTTTCCTCCTTTTTCATGGGGGCAAGCCCCCACTGCACTTCCTTGTGGGGATGCTGTGCCCCACCACACCCCCCATTGAACAAGTGCAGTGCAACGGTGCTGCTACTGCAAACACTTTCAGCCGTTAATAACAGTATTATTTAGAGAAATAGTTTTGAGTGGTGTGAACTCTGTCCAATTGACTGAAATGTGATGTACAACACTCATTAATTTTAGTTTTATGTTCCTAGTAAAACATTTCTTTTTTGGTAGTGAATGTGTAGAATAAAACATTGGGTTGTTTTGGCACAGATGCTGAATATTAATTACATTGCAATGTGTCAGGAGGGGGTTGAGTGGGGCTGGCTACTGCGCATCTGGTGAGTTAACCATCTTCAATATCACCAAGGTTAGTTTTGAGTAGTTCTAGGGGTGGACACTTGCTTCACATGGATGGGAGCCTAGCCTATTGCAGAGCATAGGGGATTCTTTGAGATACATGTCTTGCCAGCATGTTCTGTTCACGTCTCAGGTAAAATTCTAATCTCTGGATTTACGGTTTCCGATGCTGCTCATTTTGTGGATGTGCAAAAGCTTCACATGGGTTGGATCGAAGGATGCCTTGTATGCCAAACACAGATTATAGTTGTGTTTTTGAGAGGTGCAGACAAGGCCCTAATTAGATCTGTATAGGATGGTGTGTTAATACTCTGAATTCTCTTAGTGAGGAACCTCAATGGAATTCCATGGCTTGCCAGGTGCACGCTGAAGGGGGCATTGTACTCAGTAATGGGTCTGATAAGGGCCGAATAGAGCGGTACTGTGGCTTCCTTATAGGTTGTATTACATGGAATTATTTTCTTACTACCTTGGCTATGTGTTGGTTACAGACCAGACTACTTTCTACATATGTTCCCAGATCTCTAACTACCTGGTCACTTCTTGGGGGTTTCTTATCAATGGAATAATTTGACTGGAAAGATGTTTTCCCAGAAGGCACTGTAATGAATTTCTTTGCATTGAATTTGAATTTTAATGCATAGTTTTGGCAACAGTCATTTGGAAGGAATTTGTGACGCTTCATTTTGCAGTCTTCTGTGAACTTGAGCCAAAGGCCTTAGTTAGGCGTTGTACATAGTTTTCCATTCATTATCTTAGTTACATTCTCAAAGAAATCTACCAGGTTAAGTAGGCATGATCTTCCTTTGACAAAACCAAACTGGGATGGGTCCATTGTCTAGGTTGCCAATATCCTTATTGATCATTTCCATGATAATTCATTTATGGTTTTGTGTATTAGACTAGTCAGACTAATGGGAAAGTAGTTTCCAGGGTCAGTTGATAATCACCCTTGTGAAGGAGGATAACCATTGCCATCCTTCGTTTGCTTTGTATGCAGCCTGTTTTGAGGTGGTAGTTTGAAAAATTACTGAAGTGGTCCTGATAGGTCATGTTTCAGGCAGTTTAGAAGGTGACCTATATCACTCTGCTCAGTGAAGGTGGTATCATTCATTATTTTTATTTTGCATTTGTTAACAGGGAAATTCCAACTGGGCCAGGTCCATTTACAGTGGAGGCCTGGGGAGAAAAGCTCCAAAACATTGTTACAAAAAAAAAAAAAGAGAGAAGCAAATTTATACTGTGTTATACAAAGACATTTTGCCAGACAAATATATAAAATAAATTGGAAAAATACTGTAGAGGATTAAAGTGAGTAGTTTGGAAAAATACTATAGAGGATTAAAGTGAGTAGCTTGGAAGTTGGAAAAGGAAGGGGAAAGATGGGAGAGTAAAGGTTAAGTGATACAAGGACATAACCAGGTGTTTAGTAGATGTGATTTGAGGGAGTTTTTGAAAAACACTGAAAATATATCAAATAAATTGGAAAAAGACATTTTCCAGAAGAAACTGTCAGGAATTCCATGTAATGTGCAGGTGTATAATTGTGGCAAAAAGAGGAACAATCGCCCGCTGTGAGAAGTAGCAACTAATAGCCAGAGTTATTGCCTGGGTTTAGTACTGTAGAGGATTAAAGTGAGTAGCTTGGAAGTTGGAAAAAGAAGGGGGAAGATGGGCGAGTAAAAGTTAGTGATCCAAGGACATAACTAGGTGTTTAGTAGATGTGATTTGATGGAGTTTTTGAATTGTGGAGTGGTAGAGGCAGTGGTCAGAGAATGGGGGAGGTAATTCCAGTTTTTAGCAACGGTGTGGGAAAAGAGCACTTTGCCTGCAGTATTGTTTGCCCTGGAGATGCAGAGGAGAGATTTGTCACTAGATCGGAGATGCCGATTTGCAGTGTAATGGAAAAGAAGATTGGATATAGATTTTTTTTTTTTTTTCCAGGGTACTTAAGGATGTTATATGCAGTAACTAGCTGGTGGTAGTTTAGTTGTGGTAATTCTAGCAATTTTAGTTCTGTTAGGGCAACACAGTGATGTGTTCTGTAACTGGAGTTTGTAGCAAATTGGCTATCTTATTGTAACAGGATTCTAGCTTGTTTAGGTCAGTTTTTCTAATATGGGTGAAAATAGGTGCTGCGTACAGTAGTGTGGACAGAAGGTGACTCTGGGCACGTGTGACTCTTGCTTGGTGTTGAGTTTTTGTGCCTATATAAAAGGGTCTCAAAAATCTGTCCTATGCTGCCCGACTGAAAGAACTCCAGCTCTATTCAGTCGCTTACCGCTTGCTCAGAGGTGACCTTTGCCTAACATACAAGGCCATGTCAAACCCAGATTTGATGAATATGCTTCACCTCAAAAAATCTAGATCCATCAGAGCCACAAGGGCGGGAGACTTAAACCTTGACACGGCTATTAATAGGACATGCTGGAGGGATAGATTCATCACCCAAAGACTCCCTATGCTGTGGAACAAAATCCCGGTACATGTGAGGCAGAGCACCTCGCTGGCCTTGTTCAAGAGAAATCTTGACCAATGGATGGGAGATCACAGATATACCCCAGGGATTACCTCAGTGTCACTGCTCGACAGAGGCACAGCAAAATAATGGGTATAGTTCCCCATACTAAAGGGGTGGCGTAAGCCACAAAACGATGGGCTAGGCTTGTAAATGCCCTCGGGCTAGTATGAACCTATATAGTGCGCCCATTTTTTGTGAACCAGTTTGATGGTTTGTGAGATGTGGATATCAAAGTGAAGATTGTTATTACCAGTTCTGCACACTGTTGCATGTTACCTTTGAGGTTTTGGACATAGCTGTAGAAGGCCTTGAGGTTGTCTTTAGTCTGAGAAGCTATCTTGACGTCGTAATTGGTTTTGCTAGATTTAATTGGTTCTCTTGAGCTTCCTGTTTAGTTTAATTAGTGAGCTTTTGTTGTTATGAGAGTTGCTCTTTCTGACTGGCCATGATTTTTTCCCCTTTTTTGTGTACCTTGCTAAGATTAGGATTCCATCGTGGTTTGTTTTGGGCTTATTAGATGGAACATTGCACATTTAAAGGGATGTGTTATTGTGGTTGTCAAATAGATAATATACCATGTGATTAGTGCTTAAAGTTCAAAGAAATGGAGCTAAAAAGAACTAGATAGGGCAGAAAATGTTAATGTAGTTAAGTAAGGGGGTATAAAGCAGGTCCATAAATTGTTGTGTATATATATGGCCATCATAAAATGTGTTAGTGTAGCGGTGGAGGTGAGCAGTGTCTCACATATGTATATGGCTGAGGAATGTAAAACTGTTTGGGTATTAGTGAAGGTTGGGTGTAGGGCAAAGGATTCTGAATGATAACTGGTCTGATGGTATGGTTAGCTGAAGATGTGACATTTGTCTTAGAAATAGACGCAAATAGATCCATTAATTTGATAGGATACTGTAATGGAGTTTGCATTCTGAATGGATTTCTGTGGTAGTGGTATGCCATTCAGTAATTTAGCTGTACTATTTGACTATATAGAGTCACCTGCAGTAGCAGATGGTAAAATTCTGTTGGGGGAGTAGTGCTGTACTAAGTTGTTAAGGTCTGGACAATTGTCTGGTTTATAGTGAAGTATGTGTATTGTAGATGTGTATTGTAGTTAGGCTAGGAAAGAGCTAAGTGATGTGGTAGTTCTCTTCAGTTTAATTCTCCGAGGGACTAGGCAGTGGTGTGTTCTGTTGTAATCGTTTACTGTAGGTTTGGTTATGTTGTTATAACACTGCTCACATTTAGACAGTTACAGGACTTTAAAGTTAGTGAAAATTGTGTTAGCATAGTGGAGATATAACTGACTTCTGGCTATGTCACTGATGTAGGCTTTTACTGTATATTGTACCTAGAAGGAGATGCACAGTGGTCAATTTTTAGTTGGTCAATGGCGCCCAGTAATTTTGAGAGGTTTACTTGTTCTATCATAGTGTTGACAGATGATAATACTGTTTAGTAAGGATTTGTTTTTTTGGAAAAGAGCAATAATTTGATGTATTTATCTAGTTATGAGGGTTTAGTAGTAGTTGTGAATTATTTAGACATGTTTTAGTCATGGAGGATTGTTTTGCAAGATCTTGGAGTTTAGAGAAAGATTTGAAAGGACAGGTTAGAATTAAGTCATCAGCATATTGAACTAGGGTAGCATTTTTGTAGCCGTGTAGATATGTTGAAAAGTATGGGGTCTAGTAAAGATCATTGTAGGACACTAGTAGTTACAGGCAATAAGTTGGAGAAATCATTTTTTCATTTCATTGCCTGTGCTTTGGCTGAGGTGTAACAATGGAAGGGTTTAAATCGATTTGGAAAAAAGGGAGCAGTCTAAATGCTCAGCACAAATGGAAAATGGATGTTGAGATCTTTTGTATTGATACAGTATGTTTTGAAGTTTGTAGCAGCTTTAGCTGAGATAACTATGCATTTGGAACAAATTGTGGCGAGAGAATTTAACTAGTGACAGGCATAACAGCTGAAGTGCTTAAAAAGTAAGCTACAAAACTGCCCACACTGAAATACTGTAATGTTAATAACTCTTAAAACAGTAGAGACCAGTCAGAATGGTATTGAAGCTGTGATTTATTTTTTTCCCCAAAGAACATACCAGTTGTGTTTTGACGGCATTTATAGATGCACAGATGATGTACACAGAAACAGAATAATCTAGTTTATTATTTGCGAAGGTCCGTGACAGTAGAGTTTGTTCAAAAAGTTTTCATAGAAGACACCATCAAAATTGTAGACAATAATGACATATGTATAGAAGTGTGACTTTGGCATCGGCAGTGAGTTATATATTGTAGACTTGGTGAGTCAAGTGCATTTACAAGAGCAAAATGAAAACTGCTTGAAGGATATATCTAGTTAACCAAGACAGATAAAAAATTGAGTTTCGGGGATGCATAGATACTGGTCCAGAAATGCAGTTCTAAATAAATAATAAAAAATCCTGTTAATACAGTTACAAAGTTGGCAATCTGAAATGTGAATATAATAAAAAAATGCATTAGCAAGTCCCCTGCAGCTTATGTGGAAGACTTAGTTACTTAAAAGTTCTATCATCTTACTGTATTAAATAGACATTTTTTATAAAGCAATGGAGTCTGTGTAAACTGGTTCAATGTTGATTCTTTGTTACACCACTGCATTGTTTGTCAGGTTTTTACAACAGGCAAACCACTTGAGAAAGCAGATGCAAAATAAGTCTTTCAGAACATAAAACAAAATATATTTTTGCAGGGGATAAGTTCCCCCTGCACCCTCAATTTGGGGGCTTCATCCCCTAACTTGTAAAGCAACTTCGGAGTCACAGTACAGTGGGAGAGGACATTGAAAGTGCACCACTAGCTTGCACACACCCCAGCAATGTGATCAAGCAAACTGTAAAACTGCTTATAAATCTGCAAGAAGATACCAGTCATCATAAACTTTCCTTATCAGAGTTATAACTAGTATAATGCACAGGTCAGCTGTGATTGCCTCATGTTTTTAGACCTAGTGTTGTTTTTTTTGAATCCACGTTTATCGCCAGTTAACTTTTGTATTTTGATTGAAGACAGTTGTGTTCGACTGGAATACATAATGTTGTTGGGAACATAAACATCTGAGCTGTACAAGGTGTGCATACTTCATTTTTTTTCTGAAACTTTGAGATATGCCAGAAGTTTTGTCTTTGGGAATGTGTGTGTATATGTACAAGTAAGATTACAGTAAATGCTAGGTAAAGAGATATTGTGTAGTGTTCACTCCACACAGCTTCTCCAGGATATAGGTCATCTTTTGAGAAACAAAAATGTCCAAGGTTGCAAGGCCTCCCCCAAACCCAGCTTCTAGCACCCTTGCCAAGTACTTCAACAAAATACACTCCAAATGTTAGTCCCCATTGGGTTGTCCCACCTCTTGCTTTTTCAGAGTTTTCATTCAAATGGAGCAACTAACTTCCTGGTTTTCTGCTTTCAGGCAACCTTATATATAGCCTTAACTGGCAGTTAAGTTGTTGTTATTTAGCTAACACCTGTGAAAATATTCCTACGTTATATACTGTGGTACACCTATACGTACATTTTTCATGCATTTTTAAAGACACACTACAGATTTACCAGTCAGCTTCACAAGTACATCTGTTGGCACAAAATCCAGATGTTTTGCATTCATAATAATGAGTTTTAGATTCTTGTAAATCCGTTAACTTTAATGATGACTGGTCTGGGCTTGTGGGTCAGTGTATACTGAAAAGGTCTGAGGGGTAATGGCCATTGACATAGCTCATACTGCTGTTTAGTTTGTCTGATTTTACCCATTGCAGAGGGGCATGGTTTAATACCAAAGTAAAATGTCTGAAAAACAATTTCTAAGGTCCGTTTTACAGCTAAGCACTCTCTTCGTGTAGCAGGATATTTTCTGCCCATGATGTTCGACATTTTGTTGATATAACACAGTGTTTACTGCCTGTCTCATGCGTTCAATAGAGATAATGAAGTGGTGTATGGGTTCAAGATATTTATTGTACATAAACATGTCAAGAACTCTAATTGAAACATGTACTTAAGCTAACTGATTCACTCATTACTTCATACAAACTTGCATGTGCATCTGCATTCAGTCTGGCTGACTGTACAAAATGGTACTGTTCTTGCACATGCTCAGTATTTATATGCCCGTACTGTCTAGCTACAGTGGCTGACTGGGAACAATATGCACAGTGATCTATATCCTCCCTCTTTGATTTGTTCAACATGCATTAGGAGAATGACAGTCTACATGCCAGCTATCACTTTAATATTAACAACCAATCAGAACTCAAGTTCAAGTCGCTGTGCATCTCAGAATGGGTCTGGAAATTCTACCTGATCTGGTTACATAAAAACAGGGACAGTCTCTGGGGAATTCTTCCCAATCAGAACTTCAGGGATTGCATCAGGATTATTTGAGGTAAGTACACTGTCCTCTGAAGTCTGAGCAAGTGTAGGATCACTCTGAGAAACGTCCTTAGCACAGGCAGTCTGCTGTATCAGTGTTCAGAGAGTGGAAGTGTATGTGTTTGGTTCCTTCTGAAATCCATTCCTTCCAATTGTACAATATAAGATCTTGGTTCTTTACAAATATTTTTGATAATTCCCACTCGGTCATATCCTTTAGATGTTTGCATCCTTACAATCTCTTGATTCAGTGGTGTAAAGGATTGCTAGATTTATCGTAGTACAGTTTTTGTGACTGATGTTTTTACAAAAGTTGAGTCTTGTCCACTCTGTTCTTAGCATTTGGAATCAAGAGTTGTTTACTGATTGGCAAGGTTGTTCTTGTCTATCTAGACATTAATCTCTGAGCAGGTGAACCAAGCAAGTTATCTTGAATATTTTTGAGATTGAGTAGGTTAAGAAAAACATCAGTACCATCGCTCTTGGATTTCTCTGACAAACATTTCACACTTTGAACTGCACCCTCAACTGTGGATACTCGGGGCTTACTAGTAACATGGACAAAGTCCCAGAACTCAGCAAATTTCTTGAACTGCTGACTGGTAAACTGCCTACCATTGTCAGATAAGACTTTGTGAACTGCCATGAAAAGAAAAATGTCTGTTCAATTTTGAAATTACAATGTTAGATATTGTTAGTAGGAAGGTCAATTTCAAACCAATTTGAGTGTCTTCTAACACTAAGTAATGTTGACCATTCCATTTGAAAGTATGAGTAGCAACAACTGTCCATGGTAATTCACGAATCTGGTTTAACTGAAGGGTTTTTTTGCTGGTGTGATATTAGTACTATTGCAAATAGAGCATGTTAGTTTCCTTTTCTATATCTTTTGACACAGAAGCCTAAAATACTGTGCCTCTTGCCCTGCATCTGGTAGAAACAGTACCTGGATGACCACAATGCAAAATCTGGATATATTCCTGTTGTAATGCTGAAGGAATTAAGACCTTTCATGAAGATTCCATCTTCCATCATGAGCTTGTCTTGGTAAGGAAAATAATACTGCTGTATGTCAGTTGCAAACTGGTTTGTTGCACTGGCCATCTGTGACTGAGAAAATGTTTCAGCTTCTGGAGAACAGGGTCTCGTTGTGAGATTTCTTAGTTCATCAAAATGTGATGAAAAACATCTGACTTTAACTGCTTTCTCATTGTCATGCTGTTCTGTTCTTTGTCTAGGTGCTCTTGACAAAGCATTAGCAAGGTTAGAAATATTTGCCTTTTGTCTAAACAATATTGAAATTGTACTTTTGCAGTTTTAACATCTGTTGCAGATGTGCTGGGGCTGAACGGATTGGCTTTTTAAAAATAGTCGTTAGAGGTTGGTGATCGGTCTCTGAGCAGGTTTGCCATAAATACAATCATTGAACTTCAAACATGTGAACACTACTGCCAAAAGCTCTTTTTCAATTTGTGCATATTGCATCTCCGTTTGGGTTAAAGTTCTGGATGCATAGACTACTGGTATGCCTTCTTGAAGATCTGTTGCACTAAGACCATACTTAGAAGCATCACATGAAAGAGTTACTGATTTGTGAACATTATAATATCTCAATGTGGGTGGACTGGCAGTTTTTTCTATTTCAGAACGTCAAATGTTCTTTGGTGGTGGTCTAACCAGACCAATTTACATTTTGCATGTCCGCTCATGTAATACTGCTGAAAGCTCACAATTTTCCTAAATAATTGACCATAGTTAGAAAATGTTGCAAAGATGTTTTATTGTCTGAAACTGGCATCTCAAGAATTGTTCTTGCTTGGACGAATCTAGTTGTAAGCCAGAACTGGTAAACTAGTGACTCACATAAGTAACTTCTCTTAGCTTGAATTTACATTTCTGAGGATTAAGTTTAAGATTGACTTCACATGCATGGTCTAGAACTTTCTTGAGGTTTCTAGCATGTTTGTCCTCACCATTGCCTCATACAGTAATGTCATCTTCTATGATAGCACATGGGTAACTTGAACAAATTTGCTCTATCGTACGTTGAAATACCTTACTGGCAGAATTTATTCCAAATGGCATTCTTGAGAATCTGTATCTACCAAATAGTATACTGAAAATAGTTAATGAAGATTTGTGATCCAGTGAAATTTGCCAAAATCAACTTTTTGTATCTAAGACTGACATTTGGCATAAGAACTGCTACTGCTTCTACTGGCTGCATCAGATGATGAAAATGTTTTAAGTGCTTTGATTAAATCGCTGGGATCAATACATATTTGAATATTATCTGAGATTTTCTTATGGGCTAGGACTATGGAGGATATCCACTCACTTGTCACCTAAATTTACCATTTTATTTAGTGATGTTTTCACTTTGCTCTGCATTGCTATCGGAACCTTCCTGACTGGTCTGACAACTGGGCTTACTTCATGGTTTAATTTCATGGAATATGTTGACTGGTGGTTTACCAAGCTCATCTTTGAAAATACCAGTATATTCATGGAAAATATTCTGTGTATAACTGTTGTGGTTCAGACTTATGGTGGACCTCCTCATTAAATAAAATCATTCCCATTCTCAAAACTGTGTTTGAGGCTTAGCAATGACTACATGTGTCTTTTGACTATATGTAAAATTGCAAGTCATCATAGCTGTTCCAGCAGAATGGTATGTGAGAACTACTGTGCCGTCAGTTTGAATCTCTTCACCACCATAACCAACAAGTTTTGCATACTTTGCTGAATCAAGTTTCTCCCCAGCTTTTATTTTGGCAAACATTTGTGCTGATATAGCATTGCACTTGTACTCTGTGTCTACTTTTAAGCTCCACTTGTTTCCCATTAATCCGAGCAGTACAAAATATTTCACCCTTTGCTGCCAACTGATAATCTACTATATTAACAGTTTTCATCAAGCACAAAGACACTGTCAACATAGAAAGTTTGCTCATGGTTTTCTATCGGATTTACTTGCTTCTTTGGATGCTAGAATGTGCCACTTTAGACTTGCAAAGCTTTTTGAAATTGTTTCACTTTTTACATTTGTGACATTGCTGACAGAAAGTTAAGTACTTCGTTTAGGTCCGACAGCCAACAATGAAGTTGTTTTTCAGCCCTATTCAGTTTATGGTTAGGGTGAGAAGCTGCCACACCCTTTGCACCCAATCTTAAGTTGCAAGCACACTTTTCTCATTCATAAGCATATTTGTGTGCTTTTCTATAAGTTGATCACTATCTCAAAGCAAAATCTTTTTTTCTGGATCATTACTAACACCAAACACAAGTCTTTTTTCAGCTCATTTCGCAAATCACCAGAGCTGCAGGTTTTTGCTTTATTTCTCGTCAGTAATATATGCTGCTATAGTTTCATCAAGCTTTTTATTTCTTGTGTAAAATATGTGCCTTTCCGTTGTAATATTCTTTTGAGGGTTACACATTTCTCTAAATTTTACATTTTAAGCACTCTGGATTTTCCTGCATTTCAGATTTGCAGTTCTCCCCCTCCCCTGCATACACGGCAGGGCAGGTGCATACACAAATAAGCATTCCCTGTCAGTAGGTTCTGAGCCTGCTAAATTTAAGAAGTATGCATGCCTTTGTATGTGCATCTTTATCAGAAAAAGCAGCCTGTATGAAAATATATTCTTGTTCAAACTCTTGCCAGTTCTCAGCAATATTATCAAAGACCAGTGGTTCAGGTCTGTAAAATACCTCTGCCGTAAAATATGCTTAAACATAGACCAGGTATGTGTAATTATGTTTGAATGCACAGCAATCACTTTAACACTGTGAACATTCCAGAAACTTTGGACAGTTGGAATAGCTTTAATTAATGTGAAAAGGTAGTACATTGTGAAGAAATGCAGTCATTTTAGCCTTTTTGTACAGTTTAATACTTTATAAATTGTTTCAAACAAATTTGTATTTATTTTGAATACTTTTATTAGTATGGTGCATGTTTGGACATTACATTTTTTCTATCTCTGTAATTGCTTTGAATGCTTTGCCACACATTCAGTGACTGAAAAAGCATTTAAATGAATTTAAGTACCTTTTGAATAACTGCTGATTTGCAAGTTCACTCCAGTATATTTCTCCACTTTTATCTGTGTGTGGCTTCAACTTTGGATCCCATTCTCTACCATGTTGCTTGTCTCGTGCATTCAAAAGAGACAAAGCGGTGTATGGGTTCAAGATATTTATTGTGCATAAACATGTCAGGAACTGTAATTGAAACATTTAAGCTAACTGATGCACTCATTACTTCAAACACACTCACATGTGCATCCCCATTCATGATTGCATTTACTCTGACTACAAAATGACACTGTTTTTGCACATGCTATCTAGATACAGTGGCTGACTAGGAACAATACACACAATGATCTACACATGCTATCTAGATACAGTGGCTGACTAGGAACAATACACACAATGATCTGTACTGCCCAATCTCCACTGTATCTATAAGTAGTGTAAACTGTAGTAAACCATGAATATCACTAACCCAAGTGCAGACAAGTGGGTCTTTTTAGTTCACGAAATGTCTACTTCGAGATGAGGCATTTATACTGGCAGGAGTTTTCCTTCTCATGACTTCTGTCACTGGGCAGATAGTGGTCTAAAAATGAGAGACAAACTTTCTCTAATACTCATCTTGTCTAAGGAAATAATTCATTTGTGTCAAAGTGAAGGGTGCAGGCATTTTTTTATGATCTCAGTAGTTTTTTTTCTGCTTATGGTCTTACTATCCTTCAGCTTGCTTGGTTTACTTTTCTTAGAATTTAAATTCAGCCCTGTTTACCTTACAGATGCTAACTCCTGTGCATATTTTGTAAGAGAGTCTCCTAGTTCCCTGAATGAGTGACGATGTTATCCAGGTTTGCAGCAGATTGTGAGCAAGGCATCAATATTTTATCCATCAGCCCCCGAAAGGTGACAGAAGCACATGTAGGCCACGCGATAGCACACTGTGTACTTTACCCTCTGTCAAAAAAGAAACAGCTTTTGTACTCTATGACAGTTTAAAGTGATATTCTCCAGTATTTCTTCGTCAGGTATTAAGTATCTGTCCTTTCCTATGTTCTTTAGTTTGTCAATATGGGGTGTGGGATAACTTTCAAACTTTAAACATTTTTCTTAAAGTTGCTACAGTATTGAATATTTTTGTCAAGTTTAGAAAGCAGTCACACTGTGAGTCGCCTGCCATGCCTACTTTGAGCATTTTGTGAACTTCACTATTTTTTGACTCTGGTACTGGTAAGGTGTATTCTAATCTTCACTCCACATGCTATCCACATGGTGTGGTCTGTTTGTTTTCAGTAATTCCATAAAGAACTAAATCATTGATTTTCTTAATAAGAATGCTCAGATTTTGTGCCTTGTGGTTTTAACAAGGATTCCTGTAACTGGACTTAAGGTAGAGCTTCTCTGGGCTCTAACTTATGGACGTCATTGTGCAAGCATGTACAGAGTGCTATCTATTTCTTTCTTAATCTCTTTAAGATCTATTTGTGTAGTTTACTCCATTTTATTCTTCCTGTCATCTCAGGTGACCCCTTACCATTTGGACAGAAATTTAATTTGGTGGAAGGTACTAACACTAGTAACTGATCACCTGGGTTAAACATTCTTTAAGTCATGCATTCCTGTTTCCATTTCTATTTCCTGTATGTGCTGCCTTACCGTGGGCATTACCAGTTTAATCTGTTCTGCAGACTTACAGTTTTGCATCATACTTTTGAATGGTGTCTTTTTCTTCCCAAGTTTCCTCATCAGTGTCAAGTAGCTCTCCAAAATGTCTGTTGTATGAAAATTCAAATAGGTAAATCCAGATGAAACCTGTTACCTGACTGATAGTAAAATTACCAGTTATTAGTCTGTTTACAATCTGCATCAGCTACCCTTATTATAGATTTTAATGTTTTTATTTATTGATATGTATTGTTTACCTGGATAGTGCATTGATCAATACTGACCAACTTCAGCCTTAACCCATATGAAATGCACAAACAAAAATGGGCAGAAATGTAAGCAATATCAGAAAATAAATTACATAATAGTAAAGAGACAGATTGTAATGTATAATATTTGCACTAGTTTCTAGAATAGGTCAACCATCAGTAATTCTGTGAGAAGAGAAATTAAATGGAAATGGGGATAGTGTGTTATGTAATATGCCTTGTGTTGGAAGTAGGAGTATTTGGCTTGGATAGACAGGTGCATTTTAGATGCGCTCTGAATTTGGAGTAAGTGTTCCTTTAGGTTGATAGAGAGCTTGCCTGAGAAGAGACTACATTTGGAGTGTTGTGGAGTTTTGTTCTAGGGGTAAATAAGTTGGTTTGTGAGTAATGTGTCAGGTTGTATGTGGATTTTTTTTTTTTTTTTTTATGCAGCTTATCTGCAAAGAGAATAAATAAATGTCTGGAGATGGAGTAGTTTGTAGAGCTGAGATCATAAGAATAGGTTACTTCTTTGTTTTATAAGTAGCTGTTTAGCTTTACCTAGGGTGATACACTAATGCTCACAGATTTCTTGACTTCATAATAAGTCAAGAAATACTGTTGGAGATTGTCCTGAGTGTGCTAGTGCTTTATTGGAGGTGGATTTAAAGATGGAGGATGGTCCATATTCTGAGGGAGGATAACTCCTTTGCCCATGCTTGATCAAGGTGAAAAAGGGGATTACATCTTCACCCAGAAGTGAAAGATGTGTCTGGAGTGTTTCTCCCTGGGCCACCACTGAAAATGGGCTCTGTGGAGCCTAGTCAGACTTTCCTGGTCAACAAATGTTAAATCATTTTTTTTTATTCTAACTAATGTTTATGTGGTAATGAAAGTTTATGACTTGATCAAGCATTAATTTTGAGTATTTCAATCTGAGTTGTTTCTATGGTATGGTCAAGTAAGTTAAAGATAGATCTGTTAGCTCACTACTAATCATTCAGTCTCTGTAAAGTAGACTAATATGTTTAACTGTCTGACTTCAAAGAACTGACATAACTGATGCATTATCATGGACTTAAAGGGAGTGACTTGGTCAGTAAATATCTCATTGAGGTACCTGCTCTGGAGAATTGCATTATAATTTAGCTGGCAGTAGACTTAGCAATAGCCTTGTGTAATGACACTGTTTCTGAAAACTTGATATCGTAGTCCATTATGCCTGTTATGTATTTATGTCCAAAATGCTTAACATTTCATATGCTTGAAACATTGTGTGTGTGTGTGTGTATATATATATATATATATATATATATATATATATATATATATATATACATATAAATTACACACACATTTAGGTACATCCACTTACAAAGTATAGCCTGGAGGGAACTGTTATGGAATTAGTAGTAAAATGATATGGTAAGTTGCAGAGATAGTATGTCCAGTTTATTATTATTGTATTTTTGTTTTAATTTTAAAACTTTGAAGATATTGCATACAATTACACAGCAATTTTCACTTCTTGGCAGTAATTCCATATAGGAGCAACAGGATCAGAGACAAAGGGCAGTTTCACACTAAAGAGTAGTGTGTGTTGCTTGAAGCCACCTCACAATGAAGAGAAATTTGAGACACCTTAAGGTTGCCTTTACTTGTTTGGTATATTTTATATAGCCTCTAAAGTTGTTTTTTCAAATGATTGTAGTTTGCTTGTTGATGGTTACATCTTAGAGTGTAGACAGACCAAGGCTACAGATTTTGGATGAGTTTTACAGGGAGACTTGTGGTAGAATAGAGTAAAAATTGTCTGAAGTCTGTTGTGGAACAGAAAAAAAGACTACTTTAGTACATGGAAGATCATGAGTAATGGCTGTATTGTGTTGTAAAATTTAGAAGTGGCTCTTGAGGATATGTAAGGATGATTAGCTTTGGCTTAAGGAGTGAATTTCCATGTGAAGGGACAAGACAACCGTACCTCTGCACCTTGTGGTGGTGGTGAAATATTTGGGGCATGCCAGAATTGTCTGAGTAATAGTCTGAATGGAATAACTTTGTCTGACGTGGGAGACTAGCCTTACAGACAACTGTATGTGGAAAATGCACGTTCAGTTCTCTCCTTACACCATATGATGCCTTTCTGTTCCCACTGTCGAGACTGCAGTAGAGCCATCCTGGATGACCTTGGGATGGAGAAGGTATTGGAAAGAGAACAGAATAGGAAAACAAGAATGAAAGCAGTTATTTACCAGCTTGTTCTCTCTCTCTTGCACTTTAAATAGCTTAATCGCTTTGCACTTCAACAGGTTTTTGTAGCAATTATTGTTGCACACCTAACTGCCATCAGCACGAGTTCTTCGTCACCGAAATAGCTCCAGTATGTAGTAGTTACGACCACCCCTCCTGGCATGATTAAAGGGCAGTTCCCTGTACTTTCTCCTATTAACCTGATGCACTTGGGCATTCTGAGGTAGTGTAGCACCTGCCTCATGTACACAGACAACTCTCTCCTCTTACATCCCAACACTCAGACTTGTGGGAGATGCACTTATATCACCAAATTGGAAGCTGTGCACTCTCCAGCCAAGGCTGGACTAGCTGGTCAAGAGTAGAAGCTCAACACCTGCTCCACACCACACCACATGGAACACACAGCCCTCCAGAACATCTACCATCACAGCTCAAACATAAAAACTCAAACCACATACCCACCTTCGTGGGGGGCTGTCAATAGAAAATTACCCAAAAAGCAGAGACCTCCAAGACAGAAATGCACTCAACCATTACAACACAGCACAAACCACACATAGCTCACCTCCACAGTGTGCCCCTCAATCTAAGACCCTAAGGTTAACACTTTGCCCAATACACTAATCATATGTGACTCAATAGTGAGGCACACAGATGTCCCACTCTCACTAGCTGGTATGACCCTAGCCCTGAGCAGTAACCTACTGTCACCCAGAATGATACCGCAATACAAACAAAAATGCTCTACTTCAACAATTGGCTAAGTTTCTGGTGTCATTCTAAGGGGATCCAGTATCTGTATGCTTGAGATGGCATGATTGACAGACCTTGATGCTTTGCCCGAGATGGCCTGCATCTGTCACCCCTGTGTTTCCAGGTAATGGGAAAATGCTCTTGCCATCCCTATATTGCCTTTTTAGGCAGTCCAAATTGCCACTGTAATAGCTATAAATAAACACAATCTGAGAATCAGGCTGCTCAAAGCTAGAAGTCTAAATCTCAAGATGCACTCGCTCAAAGCACTCCTCAAAATGGAGAACATTGACATTTGTGCTGTAATGGAGACCTGGTTTAAAATGGCAGAAAGCAACCCTGTGCTACCAGGCTATAACTCATTCCACACCTTGTGGCCCTAAAACATGGACAGAACCTCCAAAGGCGGTGGTGTCTCCATATTCATAAAGGATATGCACACCTCCAGACTAGTAGCCCAGCATAATGCATCCAAGATACTTCAGGTGCAAATAATATTGGGTAAGACTGCAGTCCAGGTCATAGCCTGCTATAGGTCCCCAACCATGTTCTTAGACCCGCTCCATGCTCCTAGGCAGTCTAGAATCTGTCAAGGTCCAACCCAGCCCACTCATACTAGGAGACTTCTACTACCCCTCCATCAACTGGGAAAATGACTCAAGCACCAATACAATGGCCCAACGCTTCCTGGAATTCATAATTTCCAATGTCCTGGACCAGCTTCTGACCCCCACTAGAGGAAGCAGCATCCTTGACCTGGTTGTTACTAACATGGGTGACTGTTGCTCTACACCAGTAGTCAATGCCTCCCTGGTCAGATCCAGCCATAAACTAATCACCATGGAAATCCACATCTCACCCACACCCCCACAAAGGTAACCACCTTGGAAAAACTCCAAAGATGCCTTTGGGCTCCTAGAAACCGAGGTGGCTAACTTCAAGGCACCCATGCCAATGGAAAGTAGCTGCATGACTGCTGAATCATCCATCAATGCACTGTACGAACATGTACATAAATGCATGGAACTAGCCATACCCAACAGAACCAAGACTCTTTCCTCCAGAAAAAGTAAGCCAATCTGGTGGTCCCCTGCCATTAATAAACTCTGTTACAGAAAAAAGTCCCAAGACTGGAAAAAAACTTCCTTATTAGCCTCAACAAAAAGTTGAGATCCCTCATTAAATCCTCCAAAGCCAGCTATGAAGGCAGAATTGCGGCAGACAGTAAACAATCACAAAGCCTTCTGTAGTTGTATCAAGAACCTCCATGGCAATACCCAGATTTGCTCTGTGTTACTGCACAATGGTACCTCCTATACTGAGACAACTGATATTGCCAATATACTAGCTGATAGATTCATTGCCAGCTTTACCCCTCTCTCCCCCTAAAGGACCAATCACAATACCAGAAGAATGCCAGGCACCCAGCATTACTGCAGCACAGGTTAAAGCTGCATTGTACAAGGCCAAGAATACATCTTCCATGGGATCCGATAATATTCCTGGCTGTGTTCTACATGAACTACAAAGTGAACTGGCACCATATCTGTGTGCCCTGTTTAGTCACAGCCTCGCCTAGACATTGTCCCTACTGAATGGCGCACTGCTACAGTCATTCCTCTCCATAAAGGGGAGCGACTACAGACCCTGGGAATTATCGGCCCATTAGCCTGACCAGTCTGATATGTAAAGCTATGAAGCATGTCATCATAGATCTGATTAAACACAATATAGGTACTCTCCAAACTCTAGACCCCACGCAATTTGGCTTTGTGAAAGGGAGATGATGCTTGCTTAACCTGGTTGACTTGAGTCAGTCGCCAGGGCTATGGATGAAGGTAAGGCAGTGCATACAGCCTACCTCAATCTGGCCAAGGCCTTTGATCCCATTCCTCATTCGGGAATTATTGATAAATTCGCCAAACTAGGCATTAACCCCTGTATCACAAGGTGGGTTGCAAATTGGCTCACAGAACACAGTGTGAAGGTAGCAGACTCCAAGTCAGACTGCCGACTTGGCACGAGTGAAGTCTGTGAAGGCTGCCAGCCTAGCTAGATATCATTTGTAAATATGAATGTAAACTACAGGCTTGTAGTCTTAAATGGAAAGAAATACTGTTACGTGTGGAGCTGGAAATAAATGTAACAACAGTGCACTGTACTGACCAAAAGTAAAGCATGTGGTGACCCTTTGAAGTAGACAGTGGTGTCAAAAAGTCTAGATGAAGAAATTTTTTCTATTGTTTTAACCAAGTTAAATTGCTAGATTTAAACATGCAAATGTATTTTTATTGCTCTGCTCCTGACCAGCTGCAAAATAACAAAAGGGGGTGTAAAAGAATGCAGATGCAGTTTCTGTTGGCCTGGGAACACAAGGAAAGTGTGAAATGATGTAATGTTTTTCAGAACTGCAATTGCAATTTAAACAGAGAGAACCAGAGATTAAGCATTTTTGTCTTAATCATCCAACTCACAGCACCATGCCTGTTGTCTTATGTAAGTTATCTTAGGCTTGTGTTTTCTTTTAGGAATAGCTAGAAACTAGAAATATTAGATTATTTTTCTGTGATGTCAGAACTGTACTACTGATTTATTTTAAGTATTTCTGTGTGATCTTAGAACTCTTGACTAGCTCTGTGTAGTAGAAAGTATTGTCTTGTGGTTTTATTTATTATTAAATATTTTAAAACCTTTTAAATGTGGCTGTTTTGTGTAGAGATAAGTTAAGCTCTAAGAGTACATTGCATGCATATAAGGATCCTGTAGCAAGTCACTCTGATAAGCCTTGAGACTGTTTAGTCATACTACCAATTGGATAATATTGCACAGTAATAATTGGACACTCTTTTAAGGGCTTTTGAGTAGCTGATAAATAGCTGGGTGGTGGCAAGTGGCACTACCGTATAGTCTGGGTAAAGGGGGCACAGCTGGAGAACCTGTGCCAGCCTTCCCCAGAAGTGTCTGTGTGGTTGTATAAACTCTTATCTCAAAGTATGTGTGTGTCAGCTACTTGGGCAGGGACACGAAGCACTAGTTGGAAAGAGAGGGTGCTGGAGATTTTAATTTGCCCAGCTGGCTGAGATCTGGACCCTATTATCTGTCCCAGTGGGGAGTCTTATTGGGGACCTGGAGAACAAGGGAGCGCGACCATCCCCGGACTGAATGTGATCTGTGTCCCCTTAAGGGAAGTTGCATTTTACGGTAGCGTTGTCGCCTCACAATTAGACGCTGTCCTGTTCGATTCTCAGCTAGAGCGTCTTCTGTGTGGAGGCATGTGTGAATGGGCGTACCTTCTTTGAAGGTTGTGCGTCAGGGCTGGCAACTCGGCACATAAAAATCTACTGCCAATCATTAGCGGATGGAGTTTCACTGTGGTGACCCCTAACCGGTAAAAGCCGAAAGTGTTATCCTGAAACATATAGGAAAAAGTTTTGTGAGCATAGACGCAAGGCAGATGAGTGTGTGTGTGTGTGTGTGTATGTTGCTGAATTGAGCACTTTATTTTCATAGGTGGGTGAGTGGATGTCAGGTCACCACTTTTGAAGAGCTGGCAGACCGTTTGGTTAGGGTACAAGCCCTTAGCACTTTGCCTGAGGACATGAGGATCTGGTTAGCTGATAAGACAATGTGCTACTTCAGTTGAGTTGGGGAAGAAGGGAGACCTATACCTGGAAAGCAGGGCTGTCCTGCACAGGAAGGGACCCCCAGTACTGCTCATGGGTCTAAAGAAACCCATTGTGGGAGCACAGACTGCCCCAACAGAATCTGCCAGTAGCAGGGGAAGCCACTAGTCCAGGTGCACATCCAGGAGCTAGGGTTAAATGTTTTTAATGCAACCAGTGGGGCTATGTAGCAAACAAGTGCCCATGGAGGCAAGGTGGGGAACCAAAGGTGAGGAAGCCAGTAAGTGCGAAAGACAAAATGCCAGTAGTAGGTTGTCTTGAGACAACAGATGTACCAAACTGCCATCCTGCAGATGTTGTCCTGAGAGGGAAGAATTTGGATGAGGCAGTACCATGTACTTATGCAGTTACATGTGGTCATAGGTAGGTACTAGGCTATCGGCCCTAGGGCCCATACAAGCCTAGCCAAAAAATGTACCCTGGCTTTCACCACCCAAGAAAATTATTTTCCTTTGTCCAGAGCCACAGAAGTGATCCCCGGGGTGAATTTCCCATCCAGTCATCAAGATTTTTCTTGAGTGCTAATGAGGAGCTCTGTTTGACATAGGTAGTCTGTTCCAGAGTATGGGAAGTCTCTGGGACAGGAATCTATCCCTCCAGTATGTTCTGTTTACTGTGGTGACAAGGTTTAGGTCCCTAGAGCGTGTAGCTCGGAGGGATTGGGATTTCTTTAAGTGGAGCATGTCCAACAGCTCTGGGTTTGACATAGCTTTGTATGTTAGGCAGAGATCGCCCCTGAGTAGGCAATATGCGATGGAGTAAAGCTGTAGTTTTTTGAGACTGTCTGCATAGGGCATCTGTTTGAGGCCAGTAATCCTCTTTGTGAGGTATTTCTGTGGTCTTTCCAGTTGTTGTCGATGTCTTGTGAGGTACATACCAAAAGGGCGTTGTACTCCTATAATGGGTCTAATGAGTGATGAGTAGAGGGGAACGATGACCTCTTTTTTTCTGGATGAGAATCCTTTTGTGATGAGATGAGCCACTTAGAAGGATTTCTTGACCACTGTGGGGATGTGATTATCAAAGGAGAGACTACTGTCCACCTGTGTCCCAAGGTCTCATCACATTTTCAGCATTAAGTAGACTACCAGCTATGTGGTAGTTCATGGGTACAGAGTTTTTACCAAAGGGGATGACTATACACTTTTTGGCATTGAGCTTCAGGCCATGGTTTTGACACCAGGTATCTGTCTCAGTGAGGCCCTTTTGTAGTTTGTCCACATCGTTAGGAGTTTCGATTATGGCTGCTAGTTTGCAGTCATCTGCAAACTTTGTTAGCCAAAGACCTTCTGTGTTGACCTGCACTTCAGAGAAGTAGATACCAACAGGAGAGGACCCAGGACTGAACCCTGTGGTACTCCACTTGTCACTGGTCTGATGTCGGATTTGGAATCTGCTTTCACAGTGTGGGTTCTGTCCGTGAGCCAGTTGGCAACCCATCTTGTGAAATAGGGATTCATACCTAGTTTAGCGAGCTTATCTATAATTCCAGAGAGGGGGGTGGTGTCGAAAGCCTTGGCGAGAGGGGGATGGTGTCGAAAGCCTTGGCGAGATCTAGATAAGCTGTGTGAACCATTTTACCCTCATCTATGGCTTTGGTGACTGCTTCAAAGAAGTCAATCAGGTTTAGGAAACATGGTCTGCATTTTACAAATCCAAACTGGGTAGAGTCCAGAGTTTGGAGATTACCAATGTCTTTGTTTATGAGTTCCACTGTGATACGTTCCATGGCCTTGCAGACCAGACTAATGGGGTGGTGGTTCCCGGGGTCCATCGTGGCTCCCCCTTTGTGGAGTGGGATAACCATCGCGGTGCGCCATTCAGTGGGTACAAAGCCTGAGGTGAGGCTATGATTGAACATGGTACTTGGGTAGGGTGCCAGTTCATTCTGTAGTTCGTGTAGAATGCAGCCTGGGATATTGTCAGGTCCCATGGATGCTCTGTTCTTGGCTTTGGAGATTGTGCTTTTTTTACCTGTGCAGCCATGATTATAGGAACTTTGCGTTCTTCCGGTATAGAGATGGGCCCTCTAGGGGGTGAGGGGGGGGGGTAAAGTTAGCACTGAACCTGTCTGCTATCAGTTAGTTCTGTATATTTAGTGCCATTGTGCTGTAACTCAGAGCAGATCTGAGTGTTCCCATTTAGATTCTTGACACAGCTATAAAATGCTTTGTGGTTGTCTTTAGAGTCAGTGGCAATTTTGTTTTCGTAACTAGCTTTGGAGGATTTTATGAGGGATCTCAGCTTCTTACTGAGGTTGACCAGGGAGTTCCTCCAGTCATGGGATTTTACTCTCTTTTGCAACAGTTCCTTTCTTCTGTTGTAGAGTTTGTTTATGGCAGAGGACCACCAGATTGGCTTCCTTTTTGTGGAGGATAACATCTTGGTTCTATTAGGGATAGCATGATCCATGCACTCGTGTAAGTGCTTAAAAAGTGCATTTTTGTAGGATTCGGCAGTCAAACCTCTATTGTCCGTCTGCATGGGTGTCATGAAGTTTGCCACTTCTGTCTTAAGAAGTGTGAAGTTGGCTTTGGAGAAGTTTTTTTATTATGGTTTCCCTAAGTGGTGGGTGGGATATGGATGTCTAGGCTGATTAGCTTGTGGTTGGATCTGACCAACGAGAAATTGACCTCTGGTGTGGAACACCAGTTTCCCATGTTGGTAATGACCAGGTCTAGGATATTGCTGCCCCTGGTGGGGGTGTGAATAAGTTGATCCAAGGCATTGGAATTTATGAATTCTAGAAAACGTTGAGCAAAATAGTTGGTACAGGAGTAGTTTTCCCAGTTAATGGTGGGGTAGTTGAAATTGCCCATTATTAGGGGGTTGGGTTGTACCCTAATGCTTTCCAGTGTATCAAGAAATGAGGAGTGTGAATCCTGGGGCATGGTGGGGGGGTCTGTAGCAAGCTACAATTTGGATTGCGGTCTTGCCCAGAGTTAGTTGCACTTGGATAATCTCGGATGCATTATGCTGTGCAACTAGCCTGGAGGTGTGGATATCCTTAATGAATATGGACACGCCTCTGCCTTTAGTGCTTCTTTCTGGGTTAGGTGGCCGAAAGGTGTGGTATGAATTGAAGCCTGGTAATGCAGGGGTGCTCTCTGGAGCTTTGAACCAGGTCTCTGTCACTGCACAGATGTCAATGTTCTCCATTTTAAGGAGTGCCTCGAGTGAGTGCATTTTGAGGTTTAGACTTTTAGCATTGAGTAATATTACCCTCAGATTTTGCTTGCTTGTACCTGTTACTATGGTGAATTTGTCATTTGAACCTTGCCTAAAAAAGGCACTATAGGGGTGGCAAGAGCCTTAGCCAGTATCTGGAA
Organism: Protopterus annectens; assembly: GCF_019279795.1. Taxonomy (NCBI): domain Eukaryota; kingdom Metazoa; phylum Chordata; order Ceratodontiformes; family Protopteridae; genus Protopterus; species Protopterus annectens. The sequence goes on from NC_056744.1 coordinate 1,568,628,586, forward strand.
TCCTAAGGGTGACAGGTGAAGGCCAAAGCATCGTGGATGGTCGATCATGTCATCCCAGGCAGACAAATACTTGATCCCGTTAGAATGACACCAGCAGCTTAGCCAATTGTTCAGGTCAATCATTTTGTCCTTGTACTGTGGTATCATTCTGGGTGATGGCAGGATGCTGCTCAGGGTTAGGGTCATACCTGCCTGGGATACAAGATCGGAGAGCTCCTCCATGTCTCTTTCCATGTAGTCCAGGGAGGTATGTCTTGGGTCATTCACACCAACATGGACAATGACAGTGTCATATTTGTACTTACTGTGGAGTGACCTGAGTGCATGTGTTATGTGGCGGATCCTGGCACCTGACAGTAACTTTCTCCTTGTTTAGTCTAGTGAATGGAACATCAGTGTGCCTGACTATAGAGTCACCTATGACGAGAGTGTTGGGTACATTGTTATGCCTTATGGGCTGTGGTTGAGTGGCACACTGAGTTTGTGGGCTATGTGTCATTTGGATTGTGTTGGGGGGTGGAGATTGCTTGTGTTTATGCTTTGGATGTCCCTGATGCTTGGGCAAGTTTTTGAGAGCCTCAGTGAATGTAGGTTTGTGTTTTGTGTTTCTATGTGTGTGTTATGGTGGTGTAGGTTTTGAGAGACTATGTGATGAGTGTGGTGTGGTGCAAGTGTTTACCTTCTCCTCTTGACTGTCTAGTCTTGGGTGAAGAGAGCTTTGCTTCCAGTTTGGCTATATAAGTGCATCTCTCACAGGTTGTAGTGTTGGGTGGTAGGAGGAGAGGGTTGTCTGTGTACATGCAGCAATTGCTGCATTGCCCCAAGATGCCCAGATTCATCAGGTAGACAGGAGAAATCATTGGGAGCTGACCCTTAGACATGCCTGGATAAGTTCTTGTAAAAACTGCTTTCCACTAGACAAGTGAGGAAAGTTTGAGTGCTCTAGTAATTTGCAGATTATGTAGTGCTTACAATGAGTTCTGAACAAGTGCTGAGTTCAAAGAAACAGATTTGAGTGCTGAAAGTAGAAAACTGGCTAGTTATAAGAAACAAAACTAAGCTAGAAGGCTTCCCTCCAACACATAAGGGCTTGGGGGCTTAAGCCTACAAACAGTCTAGACCACTTAACAGGAAAGGCAGGAAACAAGCTTAAACATTTTTTTTTTTGTTCTCTTTCCCAGATGCTCTTTGTACACAGTAGGAGTGCCTGAAATCAGAATATGATCTCACTGCATTTAGTTGAGTGAGCAAATGAGATGGGCCCAGAAGGAGTATTCAAACACAAATTTACAAGAGGGGCAGGCAGTTTCAAAGCCACTAAGATTAACACTAAAACAGAAACGGGGAGGGTGGGTGGGAAAACTAACTGAAGAACAGAGTCAAAACGTCCAGTTCAGTTAATAATCATGCAACACAGTTAAATCAATTTAAATACTGTATTATTTGAAAAAAAGTGTAGATACAGGCTAGAAGACAAGCTTGTGGGTCTGGTAGCCTGGGGGAAACCCAGACAGACTGTGTATTTGCAGCCAGGACTGCTGAGTTGGTTACTTCAGGGAGGGAGCTACCCTGTAGCAGTGAGACTGAAGGAAAGCCACAGTTGCTTGGGGATACTGATGGTCCATTGGACAGAGTGACTGCAAAGATAGAGGTGAGTAGTAGTACCCAGACTAACGGTGAGGCACCACTGTCAGAGGACGCCAGACTTCCTGTGGAAGGGTTCCAAGGAGAGAGTTGAGAGAGGCTCAGCTCTCAGACCCTACATCGCAAGGCCTAAGGGCAGGTAGCTAGGGAGACACCTGGTTCTCGAGTAAAGGAGGAATCTGTATACTGGGACAAAGGGTTACTATACAGAGTGTGGACCCCTGACGGAGGGCTAGAAAGTGAGATAGCACAGCAGTTGGTAGTGCCTATAGCTTGCTGTCTGGCACTTTTATCCATAGCCCATGATATTCCCTTTGCAGGTCAAAATGTACAAAGAGGCGTATTATGCAGAACTTCTATTGGTCTAGAATTTCCAGAGATGTAACTGTACTGCAGGACCCGTGAACAGTGCCAAAAGGTAGGCAAAGCAGGAGACAAGGTGAGAGCTCATTTGATGCCTTTGCCTGTGATTGTGGAGCCATTTTAGAGGGTAGCTATGGATATTGTGGGTCCTCTGAGTACCCCAAGTTCCACAGGGAAAAAGTATATCCTAGTGGTAGTGGATTATGCTACACGATACCCCGAGGCAGTGTATTTGTCCTTCATTGAGGCAGAGAAGGTGGTAAATGCTTTGTTAGGAGATTTTCAGCAGGGTAGGTTTCCCAAAAGAAATATTGACGAGGTGCCAATTTCATGTCAGATCTACTGGCTTGTCTGTGGAAGTCTTGTGGAGTGAAGCATATGAAGACCACCCCCTACCATCCCCAGACTAATGGTCTTGTTGAGAGGTTAAACTCTACAATCAAGTCCATACTATGGGCATTTGCAGATCAGTTTAAGAGGGAGTGGGGCAAATATTTGCCCCATCTATTTGCTTACAGAGAGGTTCCCCAGGAATCCACAGATTTTTCACCCTTTGAGTTGCTGTATGGGCATAGGGTGAAGGGACCTCTAGATTTAATTTGAGATAAGTGGGAAGGTGAGTGCAAGTCTCACCAGGAGTCTGTTGTGGCATTCGTCCTAAACCTCAGGACAAGGCTCAGGGAACTCATGGGCTTGGCGCAGGAGAACCTGGCAAGAGTCCAACAACAGAACAAGGTGTGGTATGACATGAATGCTCGAGCTAGAGAGTATGCTGTGGGGCAGCTGGTAATGGTTCTCCTTCCTGTCAGACACAATAAGCTGCAATCAGCTTGTGAGGGTCCGTACAAGGTGGTAAGAAAGGCAAGTGATGTTAACTACATGGTGGAACTGCTAGGCAGATGGCAGGGGCACAGATTGTACCATGTTAACATGATGAAACCTTAACATGATAGGGAGGCCCTTGTGCTGAGCATTTGCAGTGGATTGCAGAAGGAGTCTGAGGAAGATCTCGGGACTGAGGTTTGGGCTGACACCGCGGTGGAAGGAGTAGCAATGTCCCAGCAGCTATCTCCTACCCAGGTTCGGGAAATCCAAGCAGTGTTGCAGGAATTTGGGGGCATGTTCACTGAGAAACCAGGGTGCACCCACCTGGTGCAGCACCAGGCAGATACAGGACCCCAAAGGCCTATTAGGCAGGCCCCTTAGAGTGCCTGAGAGAGTCAGACAGTCCCTGAAGGAGAAGGTACAGGAGTTGTTGGAACTAAGGGTGATTTCAGCAGCCCAACAGTCCCTGGGCCTCCCCAGTGGTGCTGGTGCCAAAGAAGGATGGCAGCACCAGGTTCCCGTGTGGACTACGGGAAATTAGTCACACAGAGTCAGATGCTTACCCCATGCCTAGGACAGATGAGGCCCTAAGTATCTTACAACCATTGATCTTACCAAGGGTTACTGGCAGGTGCCCTTGACTCCCAGTGCTTGAGAGAAGTCAGCCTTTGTGACTCCTTTTGGCTTGTATGTGTTGGCAAAGATGCCCTTTGGGATGAAGAATGCCTCAGCGACTTTCCATAGGCTGGTAGATAATATCCTAGCAGGAGGTTATGCCCTTCCTTACCTAGATGATATTGCCATCTACAGCCATTCCTGACCAGAGCACCTTCAGCATGTCAGGGAGGTGCTGGGCAGACTACAGAGGGCAGGGTTGACCATTAAATTGAGCAAATGTGGGTATGGCAGAGGTCTCCTACCTAGGACATAGAGTGGTAAGATAAGGCCAGAACCTGCCAAAGTAGAAGTCATTCAGGCATGGCCTGCACCTGTTATTAAAAAGCAGGTGAGGGCATTTTTAGGGACAGCAGGGTACTACAGTATGTTCATCCCGAGTTATAGTACCATAGCTGCTCCCCTCACAAGCCTGACAAGGGAGAACAGGCCAGATAAGGACCCCAGCGTGTGAGCAGGCATTCCATAAGCTTTGGGAGGACCCCCTTTGTTAGCCAGTCCAGATTACAGCAAATAATTTGTTGTGCAGTTGGATGCTTCAAACCATGGGCTGGGTGCTGTACTTAGCCAGATTTCTTCAGAGGGGGAAGAGCACCCAGTGGTTTATCTCAGTCTTACTCTCCAACCAGGGATGAATGCTGTGCAGCTGTAGAAAAGGAATGTTTAGCCATAGTGTGGTCATTGCAGAAACTTTAGCCTTATCTGTATGGAAGGAAATTCACTGTTATGACATATCATCCCCCCCTAACATGGTTAAACAGACCCAGCCAGCAAAATGCCAAGTTACTAAGATGGAGCTTGGGGTTGCAAGCATATAATAAGTCACCGCAGTGGGGTTAGCATTGCCAATGCAGATTGGCTCTCAAGACAGGGTATGGGGTAGGTATACTCAGACCTGACCCTCTCAAGCGATGTTTCTCAAGGGTCACTTTGAAAACTAGCTTGAGTTCTTGAGGGGGGAGGGTATGTAAAGACTGGTAGAGAAGGGTGAAGGCTGTCAGCCTAGCCAGATAGAATCATTTGTAACTATGAATGTAAACTACAGGCTTGTTGTCTTAAATAAAAAGAAATACTGTTACATGTGGAACTGGAAATTAAATGTGACAACAGTGCACTCTACTGACCAAAGTAAAGCATGTAGTGACCCTTTGAAGTAGACAGTGGTGCCGAAAAGTCTAGATGAAGAAATTCTTTCTCTTGTTTTAACCAAGAGTTAAATTGCTAGATTTAAACATGCAAATGTATTTTTTATTGCTCTGCTTCTGACCAGCTGCAAAATAGCAAAGGGAGGTGTAAAAGAATGTAGATGCAGTTTCTGTTGGCCTGGGAACACCAGGAAAGTGTGAAATGATGTGATGTTTTTCAGAACTGCGATTGCAATTTAAACAGAGATAACCAGAGATTAAGCATTTTTGTCTTGATCATCCAACTCCCAGAACTATGCCTGTTTTATGTAAGTTATCTTAGACTTGTGTTTTCTTTTAGGAATAGCTAGAAACTAAAAAGATTAGACTGTGTTTTTCTGTGATGTCAGAACTGTACTACTGATTTATTTTAAGTATTTCTGTGTGATCTCAGAACTCTTGACTAGCTCTGTGTAGTAGAAAGTATTGTCTTGTGGTTTATTTATTAAATATTTTAAAACCTTTTTAATTGTGGCTGTTTTGTGTTTGAGATAAGTTAAGCTCTGAGAATACAGTGCATGTATATAAGGATCCTGTACCAAGTCATTGTAATAAGCCTTGAGACTGTTTAGTCATACTACCAATTGGATAATAATTTTGCACAGTAATAATTGGACACCCTTTTAAGGGCCCTTGAGTAGCTGATAAATATTAGTTGGGCAGTGGCAAGTGGTACTAACGTATAGTCTGGGTAAAAGGGGCACAGCTGGAGAACCCGTGCCACTTCCCCAGAAGTCTGTGTGGTTGCATAAACTCATCTCAAAGTGTGTGTGTGTGTGTGTGTGTGTGTGTGTGTGTGTCAGCTACTTGGGCAGGGACACGAAGCACTGGTTGGACAGAGAGGATGCTGGAGATTTTAGTTTGCCCAGCTGGCTGAGATCTGGACCCTATAGCTGTGCCAGTGGGGAGTCTTATTGGGGACCTGGAGAGCAAGGGAGCAACCAGCCCTGGACTGACTGTGATCTTTGTGTGCGCTTAAGGGAAATTGCACTTTACTGTGTGTATTTGTTATCCTTTCCTCATATGAGACACCCTCTCTGGTGTTAGTGGTGAGGATTGGGGCTCCTTGACTGCTGGGCCAGGGCAAGGGCGTCACCAAGTCCCATGGGGATCAGTCCTGGATCCTCTTCTGTCTGCATCTACTTCTCAGAAGTCCAGGCCAACACAAAGGGACTGTGGCTGACCAAGTTTGCAGATGGCTACAAGTTGGGAGACATTATTAACTCCTCAAGTGATGCAGACATCCTACCAAAAGGCCTCACTGAGACCAATGGCTAGTGTCAAAATGATAACCTTAAGCTCAACTCCAAACAATGCGTCATCATCCCCTTCGGTAAAAACTTAGTTCCCACTAATTACCAGATCGATGGGAGCCCACTGAACACTGAAGGCATTTTAAGAGATGTGGTGAATGCAGGTTGACAGCAACCTCTCCTTTGACTACCGCATTGCCACTGTGGTCAGAAAGTCCTTCTGTGTGGCACATCTCATTACCAAGGGTTTTGCATCCAGGAAGAAATAGGTCATTGTCTCTCTCTTCCATCATTAGATCAATCATCGAGTATAATGCCCCATTTGGCATGTACCTCACTAGACACCTGCAACAGCTGGAGAGGCCACAGAAGTATCTCACAAAGAGGATCCTAGGCATTAAACACATGTCCTCCACGAACAGACTCCAGCTATTCTTTGTCTCATATCGCCTACTTAGAGGCGATCTCTGCTTTACTTACAAAGCCATGTATGACCCATTCTAAAGAAACCCCAATTCCTCTGCACCACACGCTCCAGAGACCTTAACCTTATTACCTCTGCACCACATGCTCCAGAGACCTCAACCTTATTATCACAATCAGCAGAATATGCAGGAGGGACTTGTTCTTCACCCAGAGAATGCCCATGCTCTGGAATAAACTTCCCATACATGTCCAGCAGAGCACCTTGCTGTCCCTCTTCAAGAGAAATCTTGATGAGTGGATGGGTAATAGAAAGTACACCCTGGGGGATCACTCCAGTGGCTTTACTTGATAGAGGCACTGAGAACTAACATCGGGCCGCACGATGCCAGGGCACTTCTATGGGCTAGGCTTGTAAAGGCTCCAGGGCCATTAGCCTAGTATACACTTATGAACATATTATTAGTAACGTTACATAGAACAGTACTGGAGATGTACTAAAATAATGTAAATGTCTGACTATTAATTCAAGTTGCTAACAGTAGTATTAGAAATTAGCAAAATGCAGTGTCGGGGAACGTTGCAGTTTTAACGGGTCTATATTACAAAGTTGAAGCGTTAGGTAATCGAATACCTAAAGCGCAACACCTAAACAGTGAAAGCTGTAAACATCGAATGGCTACTTCCGCAAATTCTTTCTTAGGGAAAGAATTCACTTGGCCAGAGGGAAAGGAAATTTCAAACCCTAATCGAGTGGAGGGATTTGCCCCCACACCCCCCATAACTAAATATACCGACTCCAGGATCGCTGTACAGTGGAGAAAAGGGCAGATTCCTGATAATGGCCAAGCAAATTGTTTCCCTACAGAAGAATTCATGGAAGTGGTCATTCAATATTTACACCTTTCATTGTTTAGGTGTTGAGCTTTAGGTATTAAATTACCTAAAGTTTTGATCACCTAATACAGACCTGTTTTAATTGTTAAATCCTAGCAGTAGATCACATGGGTCAGTAGACAGAAAACTACAGCAACTCGGGCCACTTGTGAGCCTTACTACATCAAAAAACACATGAAGAGCTAAAGGGTATGGGTGGTCATATGCCTTTTCCTTGAGTAGTTTGTAACTATGTTCTGATTTATCAAAATAAGCCTGTTGAGTAACGTGCAACTTGAAGAACAAAGTGTTTTTGCATGGGGACGAGCTCTTTTTAACCTTGTATCTCTATATATGATAAGTTTGAGACTGCTGAACATTGAAAACTTCCTTATTCTCATACTTCAGTTGTCTCACAATTAGCACTTATTTGTTCAAATTAAAATTAGAAAGGTTTGCATTGCAGAGTTGTGATTTGGTAAATTTATCAATGTAATGCTGTACTGTTCAAAGTATGTTTTATAGTCGTGGGAACAAGGGCATCGGGATATTATGGTATTTTTTCATCACATTAGTACAGAGCATAACCATTTTTTTTTAAGAACTATATAAATGAAATTTTCCATTTAAGTATCATTCAAGCATAGCATCAAGCAAAATGTGCAAAGACCAGACATGCTAGCCTAAAATTTGTATTAAAAATAGGATTATATTGCTGAAGTTACTAAACTATAAGTACAGTATCCCATGTTTCATTTCATTGGTGATGTTAAGCAGAAATGTTGTTCCTCTGTTGCTTTTATTCTTTATCTTAAATATACAACAAATATCACCAAGGCATACATCAAAGTCAGTGGGATGCTGCCTAGTGGTTGATTAACCTTTAACCATTAAATAATGTTTTATAGGTTCCTAGGTTAGTACTAGGTTAACTTCCCTTATGGGCCAGTTTAAGACTAGCCAATTATCCTAAATTAGCCTGTCCCATTTGGTGTTTAATTTCATCTTAACCATTCCAGGATCTATTATTTATATATTATTCTTGGGATAATTACTACAGTCATACCATTGATATTCCTAATGGGATAAAGCCTTTGAGAGCTGCCACATTAGTAGTACAGGAGACAGTCCTGGGTAAATTTCCTATGCATTGATCCTAATTAAATGTGAACAGGGATCCAGTTGGAATTATTTACCAGTAGATATGTCATTGGCAAACTGCTGCATTATCTTTAAAAACACGGTGCTGAGGACATGTATTCAACATGCTGACACGTGTGTGGAGGGATAACATAAGCTGTGCAACTCACATTCACCAATTAAGTCCGTTTCAGTACCTAGTGTGTATGAGTAAATAGCCATTGGGCTAATTACAACAGTGGTAGATAGCCTAACGAGATATAAAAGCTCCATCCTGTGGGGGAAAAAAAATCTATTTAGACCATTAATTTCTCTTCACGTCTAAATTACTGCATTGAAGCTTCTGTCCCCACGTGTTGCAAGTACATTGCCAAAGTTAGAAACAAAACTCTTTTGGTGGAAACTCTGCATCAACAAGGGGAACTACTCTCTAAGAAAGAAACTCATCTTTTGCTCCAGAAGTGATCTCCGGAAGATAAATAGAGTCAAGCAAAAGATCAAGAAAGACAAAGCTAAATATGAATTAAATATTGCTTCTGTAGCCGGAAAAAAAAAAAAAAAAAAAACATAAATACTCCTTTAATTATGTTCAAGACTTCAGAAACAGTATCCAACAATACACTGAATTGATACCATATGGTACAGGATTTTGCAAACATCATGCAAATTTATTTCGGATATTTCCCCTCTCTCTTTTCCACACTCCCCAACAACATCCATTCATCACCTTGCTCTATAATTGCCATAAAGCAAGGACTTGAATCCCTGTACAGAACCAAGCCTACTCACTCTGAGTTCAGGCAACATACTAGTCTGTTTCCTTGTTCATGTGAAACACGGCTTTACAGATTCCTTTGTAAAATGTATTTAACCGTAACCTCTCAACTGGTTATATACTTAAAAAGCTTGGAGAATAGCAGTTGTAGTCCTCTTCCACAAAGGTGGCTCAGCCACTAACCCTGAAAAGTATTATTAATTGTAACCTAATTTGTAAAGTACTGGAATATTGTCATAAATAATGAAATTGGTAGTTTACAGTTCCTCAACTCAAACCAGTTTGGCTTTTTGAAGGTAAATCCTGCCTATATAACCTGGTTGAATTTTTTTGAAAGATTCACAGAGGCATTGAATGAAGGCAAATTTATGCATACTGCTTATAAACCTGGACCTAGAAAAGGTTCTTGACAGTATCCCATATTCTGTTATTATTGATCTAAGTGGCAAAGTTAAATGTTAAACCACATCTAACTTGTTCGATAACAAAGTGGCTAATAGTACCCACTAAATTGGATATGGTGTTTTACTTTCTTCAAAAAGGCTTTTTGCTAGTGGTATCTCCTAGGACTCCATTCTGGAGCTGCTAATATTGGGCATATACTTTGCAGGCATCAGAGTAATCTGGCTGATTAGTTTTGTTGATCATAAACTCAGGGCCATTGTAAATACTTCTGTTCACTTCCACAACCTCTAAGATGGCCTTATCTGTATAATGTTGTCAGGTCCATGAACTCAAGCTTAACGCAAAAAAATAAATAAATAAAAGTAATACTTTTTTCTCCTTTGGTAAACAAGAACGCTCTTGCACCTTACTGTATAAATGACATTCCCTTCAAAACTGATACTGTTATGAGGGACCTAGGCATGTTCCTGAATGGTGAGCATTCCTTTAACCACAGTATATCAGCTGTTATTAGTAATCTTTCTGCCTGGCCCAGCAAGTTACTTAAGGCATATCCTTCAGGTTCAGGGAAGTTATAGGCCTACTGTGCTCCTGCCTTACCCAGCTTGTCTTCAAATATTGTGGCTCCTTTGGAATATATTTATTCAAGCATGGGTTACAACTAGAAAAGCCACAATGTTTCCTCAGCAAGAATTATCTTTGGAGCACCTAAAAGCTTTATTACTCTTTTCTGTTTCCCATAGACTCCTAGATCATGATCTCTGTCTTGTCTACAAAGCCATAGATCACTCTGTCTTGCTAAACCCACTGTAATTTTGTGAAAGTGAAAACACCACAAACTCTTGACTAGGTATCTAATCCTACACCTCAATATGAATAGGACATTTTGGTGGGATAAATCTCTCTCCAAATAGATTCCCTACCTTTAGAATAAGTTACTGTGTCAATCAAAGTAATTCTCTTGCTGTATTTAAAGACATATGTATGGGTAATTATAAATTCATGCTGGGTCTGGCCCCTCAGTTTCATATTAAGGGGGGGGGGAGTGGATAAACCACACTGAATAGGCTCTTAATAACTGTAAAAGAATATAAACATGAACTTCAGTGGAAATGAATTTGAGTCCTTTACTAGAACTGAACTAGAATTCTGTTGAGGAATGAGAAAATACCTAAGTGATTCAGTTTTGTGTTGAGGAATGCAAAATATGATTGGCTAATCACGTATAACTACAAAATTACATTTTTTCAGTGTGAAGAAATTGTGGCGGGGGCTTTTTAATATTTCATTGTGCAACATTGCATAGAGGCCTGAGCAGCTAGACCCAAGATAATAGCCATAAACTTGCATTGTATTTGGGAGCGATCCAGTGCAATTTATATGTGCATTAACTATGGAGATTATGGCTCTTCAGCAGTCAAGATAAAGGGGTGTCTGTGGGCCACGTTAATGCAACATTGAACTTTGAGAGTTAGTGTCATCTCGGCCATGTGCATTCTTTCTGTGTGTTTATATTTATCTAAGTTATATAAGATATCTTATCTGGGAGTTATATTTTCTTAAGACACTATTACAGTACTTATTGTTAAGAGATTGCACTTTCCTGGAAGGTGTTTTAACAATATATCCTTTTGCATGATATTCTACAGTAAGCCACTCCTGTTGGTCTTTTGGGTTCATTGAATTGATCTGTGCTTAAGCATTTAGTTTTGACATTGTTACTTTTTTGCAGCCATTACAAAGCTGTCCCATTATAAAAGACCAGAAAGCACCTCACTTTAAAATATTTTAGCATACTCTGGCTGGTCATACAGAGGCCAAAGTGATATCATGGCTAATATTGCCAACAGTTCTATTGTATGATCAGATGATCATCATATTGATCATTGCAGCAGTAGCCTTAGCTACAGTGGGTATAAAAAGTGTACACACCCCTGGTAAAATGCCAGGTTTTTGTGATATAAAAATGAGACCACAATAAATCATTTCAAAACTTTTACCTCCTTTAATGTGACCTATAACATGTACAATTCAATTGAAAAACAAAAATCTGTTAGAGGAAAAAATATAAAAAATGTACACTATGCTAGTTGCATAAGTGTGCACACCCTTAAACTAATACTTTGTTGAAGCACCTTTTGATTTAATTACAACAGTCAGCCTTCTTGGGTAGGAGTCTGAGCTGAGCTGACTAAAAGATAATTTTTATGGGCAAAGCCTTTCAGAGCATTATTGCCACCAAAGAGTACACTCTTTTGAGGATTTCAGGGATCAGGGGTCAACTTGTGTGTTTCCTTTTCTGGGTAGATAAGTTCCTTTTGGGGAAATAACTTCCATTTTCTTAATTTTGTCGATGTTTTATTACTTTTCCTTTTCAGGAAAGTTATTTTAAAGCTAGTAGTGCTGTGTTTTTAATGGACTGTCTTGAGACTTGTTTTTTTCTGTCAGTTTAAAAGTAGTGTAAATTAATTGAAACACTTTTTTATGTGAGAAATGGTATTTATTTTTCTTTTGTGAGGCTGGCATAATGTTTTAAAGTGCTTTTTTTCTGTCAAAAAAATAACTTTTGTGAACTGGTAGTGTTTACTGGTAATTGCTGCTTGTCTTCCTGGGAAATTGACTAATTTATCTTAGTTCTCACTCTTACTCCTCCACTCTTTTCCTCTCTACTCTAACTCCTGTTCTGATTCTACTACTTTTAGAATTTTAAGTATTATACATTTTCTGTAAAATTGTTGGAATTTAAGAACTGTACATTTTTCAAAAAATGCTTCGTTACTGTGAATATCTCTCATGCATTTGTTCTTAATCCTTATAAGCTGTATCTTATAGTAATCTATTTTTATGTAATGTACCAGTATATAGTGGAGCTTTTCTCCTCAGGCCTGTGCTGAAAATGGACTTGCATCCAGCCAGACTAGCCCGGTCAACAAATGTAAAATAAAATAAATAAATAAATAAAAGAGCCACCATTTTTAGCTTGACCATGGAACAGAGTACCGGTCCCACAGTAATCTTCCAGCTACAAAAGAAAAAAATAAGTAAATAGCTTTTGTCACCACAGCAGGCTAGCAGTTTGCCTCAGCTGCAGGTGGGCGACTCTGCTATGGCCATTCGTTGTACTGCAGACCACACATGTTATACCCCAGATCCCTCTAATGTAGCACCTACAGTCACTAGGGACCTGGGGTTATCCACATCCTCTGTAGCTGTCTGGATCCCATCAGAGGGCAAGGGAGAGCCACTCTTGCTGGTCCTGGGAGCAGGAACAGAAAAGGTTTCCTTGTTTTGTCAGAATCCTTTGCCCATCCCTGGGGAAACAGCTGCTGCTATTATTAACACACTTGGCCACTTTTTTTCCCCTGTCAAAAAGAAACAAAAAAACAAGCATTGACTCATTCTCAATTTCTTTAGATAGAAGTAGTTTACTGGAACTGGCTCAGGGTTTATTTCAGACTATTGTTCCTTCTTGTAAAGTAGTTACTGGTAAAAGAAAGAAGACTTCTTCTTGTGCAGAGCAGCTCCAAAATTATAAATCTAAACAAGAAGATGCCAGGACAGATACAGGATTTTTTCATCAGAATTCAGATTCCTAGGAGAACTCCGTGTCTGATTCTTTCTATGAGAGTTTTTCTATGACTGTTGCTAGAATGTGCCAATTTTTTTTCTGTGGGAGAACACTGAGGTTTCTCAGTCTCTCAGAAATACTGAGAGTTGTTACAGAAATATTTTCCAGAACCTACACCCATTCCTCCTGTTCTTTCTGCTTTTGAGGACGTGAATGTTACTGCCTGTGATAGCCAACTGCCTCTAAAAAGGCAGACAGAATGCATACAATTCCTCAGTCTTTTAAATTTGTATTTGTTATTCACAAATCTGACCCAGCAACTATATCTTTAGTTGATCCTACTGCTAATCACTTAGTTAATTCCAATCTTGCTCTTTGTGATAAGGATGGAGAAATTATTGACAGGGATGTTCTGCAACTTGTTTTTCAGAATTTTGAATTGTCAGGCACAAAAAAGATTGTTCTGACAAATTGTGAACATACATGGGATGTTTTGCCTGCAGTTTCTTCTTGTGAGGAAAACTCTGCTTTATTTAGTTTCTTTTTTGCACAAGTCACTACTGGTATTCTGTGTGTGTATGGCTGTGTTGATACTACTTCCAGGGCTATGGCCACTGCTACTGTTTTAAGGAGGTTTGCATGGTTGCATTCTCAGAACCTCTGTGATGTTAAAAAATGACATTTTAAATTTTCTCCCAGATAGAGCTTGTGCTTGGCCCTTCTGCTGCAGAGGTGACCAAAAAGTGTGAAGAACGGGGCAAGCTGATCCAGGGAATATCTAATTTTTTCAGCCTTCTTTTTCCAAATTGTCCAGGGGATTTTCTGTCTCTTCATCAAATTCTGTCAAAAGAAAAAAAAAATCTCAAAATTCAGATAAACACATTTAAGAAGAAATGGCTTTAAAAATAAAAGTCTGGAACCTCCCCAAACCAAGGACAGTCCAACAAGTCTGACTATTCAAGAGACCTTGTGAACCCCCCACCTCTACCAGAAAGTCTTAATCTCAATTTTTCTCTTTTTGGCAACAGTTAGCTTAAGACAGATGGGTACTGAAAGTCATTCATCAAGGTTACAGATGGCAGTGGAAGGAAATTCTTCCTTTCCAGGGATAATTCCTCATCCTCCAGATCAGACTGTTTTATTTCTACCAGTTCTTCATCACTTGCTGTCCCAAGGAGTAATACAACCAGTTCCTGTAGGGATTTTATTCAACAATATTTCTAGTGCCAAAGAAAGAAAATGCTTGGAGGCCAGTTCTGGATATTTCTTTCCCAAGCCTGTTGGTGATAGTGCTTAGATTCAAAATGATGTCATTTCACAACCTGTTACCTCTTCTTCCTCTTTCAAGTTTCATGGTAACACTGGACTTAAATGGTGCTTATCACACCCCTATTCATTCAGACTTCAGATCTTTCTCAGTGTTTTATGTGTTTGAATTACATTATCAGTTCTTTGCTTTACCCTTTGAACTGTCTACTACATCAAAAATGTTCACTAAGTGTCTATCTCCAGTTATGGTTTATTGCAGGCTACAGGGTATCCACATTTTTCCATATTTCAATTACTTGTTTATCTTTGAGGAGTGAATTAAAAATGTCAGAAATTTCTATTTTGGATGAGAGATCTCTTACACAAGGTGAGATTCCAAGAAAACATTCAGAAGTCTTTCTTGACTTCTTCACACAATTTTGTTCCTGGGATGTGAGTTGGACACTCAATTCAAAGAGTTTTTCTTCCACAACAAAATAGATCTTCATTCAGATCTGTTTCTAAGGTAGTCGTCCCGCTCAGACTTCAGCCACTGCAAGAGAATACCTCAGGATGTTGAGTGTCATGGCATCTGTTATTCTTATGCTACCTCTGACAAAACTCCACATGAGAAAGATACAATGGTATCTGAAATCTCTTTTGTTCCAGCATCAGCACCTTTTATCTTTTCAAATCGTAGTGTTTGGGTTTGTTAGAAGAGAAATCTTTTGTTGGAAATAATAGATTTCCTTAAAACCAGGTCCCTTGGTCCAAAGCAGTCAGTCACCACAGATGCATCCAACTTTATGGAGCAGTTTTAGGAGGAATAAAAGTGCAGGGGATGTGAGAGATCAAGAACAGATGCAAGCACATAAATATCAAGGAGATGGTTGCCCTGATGTAGGCAGTCAACTCGTTAAGCCATTTCAGTTGGTTACAGACAGTACCACAGTAATGTGGTACATAAACTAGGTTGTACCCCCACAATGTTAGCTTGGTATATAGCTGCACAGCATACTCTTACTCTATCCTAGAATCTGTCTGAGCAAAATTGTGTAGTAGACAAGCTGAGCAGGACCAGGGCAGACCCTCATGAATGGAAACTAGATCAGGGGCATGCCATGATTTGACCAAGCTTTGGAGAGTTCCTCGAGTAGACCTTTTTGTTTCTTCTCTGAGCAATCAACTGGCAAGATTCTGTTCCAGGACTCCATGGAAGGAGACCTGAAAAACAGATACATTTTCTTATCACTGGAAAGGAATATTTCTGTATGCTTTTCCACCCTTTCCAGTAATATTCTGGCTATTTCTGAAGATTTGGAGGGAATCCCCCAGATCATTGTGGTGATTCTCTTCTGGCCCAGGTAACCATTGCTCTCCCTTCATTTGGAAATGGCCAGGGATAATTGCCTCAAGCTTCCTCATATACTGGATCTACTCACACAAGAACAGGGATGTTTGATAAATCTCAGCATTACTTATTTTCAAGTGACTACCTGTAAGATAGGGTCTTAGTTCCCTTTAGGCACATAAGGTTTTCTGGTTGGTGCCAACAGTATAACCAGTGCCAGTTCAGAGCTAGTTGTTCTCTGGTTTTACAGTATTTGTGAGTTACTATCCCATGACCTTTCATGTTTCTCAATCAAGATTTATCAGCCATTTCAGCATGTCTGCCTATGGATCCTCTTTCACTGTAGTCTCATCTGAAAAATATTCTTGAAACGGATTTTGCACAAGAGGCTTCCAAGATAACTGGATTCCTCCTTGGGATCTTGATTTTGTGTAGAGATGTTAACACTTGAGCTGTTTTGAAACAGTTAATCTGGCTGACTTGGTTCTTAACATGGAAAACAGTTTTACTGATTCATCTGACCTGTGCAAGAAGTGTATCTGAGCTGCAAGCTCTTATGATGAGTCAAACCTGTCTCATTTTGCACGGGGAGAGGGTTTATTCGAGAACTAAGCATTTTTATGCTCAAAGTGGTGTCCAAGTTTACTAAGTCAAACTATCTATTTATATCCAGATTTTCTTTCCTGAACCAAAAAATGAGGGAGAAAGGATACTCCGTACCTTTAATGCCCACAGACAACTCATGTACTGTCTTGACAGAACTAAATCTTTTTCAGACAATTGGATCAGTTGCTCATTTCTTGTGAAGGTAAAAAGAAGAGGCAACCTGTGTCAAAACATACTAATTCCAAATGGTTGTCTAAGGCTATTACCTTTTGTTATACTCCCCATAAAAAATAAATAAATAAATAATAATTTATTTCAGTCAAGATCAACCCCCAGTCTACCAGAAGCTTAGCTTCATCTATGGCTTTTTGGAAAGGGTTGGATTCAAGAGGTACTCTAGAAGCTGATACACGGTCCTCTGTATAGAATTTTACAAAACTTTATAAGCTTGATACCTTCTCTAGGTCCAGATCAAGCTTTTCTAGGACCATTTTCTATTGGCTTCTGGACTCTTCTCCTTCTACCTCTCAAATGTAGTTAGCTAAGTTAATCTACCTGTATAGCTAAGGCTACTGAAGCAGGGATCAGTATGATAAACAAAGTACACCTGTGCAAGTTGAACTTTACCATATGATCACTGCTGCAATAGGTGCTTCCTCCACCCCCTCTTTCTTTCTTTTTTTTTTTTTTGGTGTGTTTTCATGCCAGAGTGTGGATATTTAATTTTTTGCTGTTCCTAACATTGTCCTTTCAGGGCTCAGCCTTCCTGTCTCTGAGGGTCAGACAACTCTGAAGGGCTTCACACCCAAACATGTAATTTAGTGAGCTCAGCTCGAGCTGCCTGGCATTTTAGGCAAATGAAAGGTGCCCTGAAGCTTTGGAAGTTTGCAGGCTGTTCTCTCATTGGTAGAATGTAACCCATATAGCCATGGATACTGCAGCAATGTTCATTCGAACATCTACTGTCATGGTAAGTTCAACTTTACACTGAACTTTTTTTTTGTGCTTTGTTGATCTTTGTACAGCTTTATGCTCTGCATTTTTCTTAGTCTTTAATTGCTTAACATTTGGGTATGTGGACACCAACTAGAAATATAGCATAACACCAGCTAACACAAACAGTTTATGACCTAAATACCTAACATTTAAGTTCTACCTGGCTTCAGTGGAGGACATTCACATGTAGTCCTACTGTTTACCATGAAGACTTAGCTAAGTTAATGTATTGTTCATTGCGAGGTGTAAATGTTGAGGCTGCTCCTTCAGTAACATAAGTAATGGAATACAACCAACCGAGTAAAAGACAGGGACTGGCCAGTTATGTTGCAACAAGTACTGCAGAGCAAACTTTTCTGTCTTGGAAGACTTTTTTTTTTTTTTGGGGGGGGGGGGGGTGTCATTGTAACAACCAGAAGAATTTCAGAGCTGTGGGCTGTGTGTAACTCCTCTTTGCCTGTCTTTTCACAAAGATGAATTTGTGCATGAGAACTAACCTTCATGCCAGTGAGAGAACAGAAATGAGCCTTAAGCAATTAACTTGCCTGTATTCTTTCTCAGTTATTCAAATAAACCTAAAATTCAACTCCCACATCCTCTCAGCAATCAAAAAAACCCACCAGAAAATTGGCCTCCTCTACAGACACAACTACTACCTTACTCCATCTTCCCGTCATACCCTTGCATCTACCTTCCTTCTCACCTCTCTCTTGTACGGTGCTCCCCTATTCTCCAACCTACAACTCGGACTCCGTGCTAAACTTGAGGCCTGTTACAACAAAATCTGCAAATTTGCAACCAATTCTAAGAACTCTTCCCATCACTGTGACTCCCTACACACCCTAAACTGGCTAGAACTCCACAACCACCTAAAGTACCTACAACTTATAACAGCCCACAAACTCATCTTTAAACCAGCAGAATGCCCCTCTCTTGCTAAATCTCTAACACCCTACACACCTACCTGTACCCTGAGATCCACAGGCCAAAACCTCCTGCATGTACACAAACCCATCCACCCAACTGGTAAACTACTACTATCCCACACTATAGCCAAACTATGGAACAGTCTCCCCACACCACTACGTAATATACCTAACCACAACAATTTCAAATCCATGCTTCTCTCCCATCTCTCCTCCAAATGGGAATGCCCTTCACATGCTTCCACCTAAAACACCCACACTACTAACTCCACACCTAAATCATCATTTCTTTGCCTACTTTAACTTAATTCAGAGATCTTGCTCAGAACACCTTTTCATCAGTCTTTTGCATGCATGCCTCTGGCCTACCTTACTCATATTCTCAAACTTTCATTGTTTGTTTTTCTTATCCATTGTACCCATAATATTGTTTTCCTCTGTAATATTGTAAATTTGTCTCTATTCGTATGTATTTGTATGTCTGTTTGGGGCTTTTCCCCTCGGGTCTCCACTGAAAAAGGGTAATTCTTACCCAGCTGGACCAACCCGGTTAACAAATGCAAATAAATAAATAAATAAATAAATAAATAATAAAGGTGACTCTTTTGCAATATATGGTCATTCTCAGGCAACATAGATTCCAGTTAATGGAAACAGATTTTTACAACTATGTATTTTATTTTTTTTATTTTTAGAAAGAAATTGCTAGCAATTATCTAAATATTTTTTGTTAATGCATGCAATAATGGTAGCAAAAATACAACAAACCATTGGCATCTGAGCCTAGGGATGTTTGCCAGAGTAGTAGCAGCCTCACAGGTATTTCTTTTAAAAATAACTCCCATTTTTTTTTTTTTGGGGGGGGGGTTACTTTTATGGGTGTGTCTGAATATTTTTGCAAGACACTAAACTGGATGTGATCTGTAGGTCCAGGTCCTCCATTTCCACTGTCATCATAGATGTTCTACCATGAGGCATCACCCAGAGGATAAGCTTGAAACTCAGCCCTGAAGGTGATGGAAATGGAATTCTGAATCTGTATTGCAAACAGAGTATGTATTACCATATTGCAAGATCTGGCTTGTCTGTTCAATTTCTGTGACATTGCCCTGTTTCTCTTTGCACAAGTCTTAATGAAGATGGAAGGATCTTCATGATTGTTTTTCATTGTTGCAATATACAGTTGTTTGCTATTACATTTGGTTATTCTGCCCTGCATAGCCTTCTCAGAGAGTTGGAATGGGGTGAGGGTATTTGCAAAGCATTCTGGGTTAGGGGAATTGAGTTGAAGTCTGGAAAGATTTTGGATGCTGTGTTGACTGAATATTGATCATCTTGGACTTTAGAAACTGAACTGTCAGTCTAGATCTACAGTATGGCAAGTGTGTAACTTGTTTTTAGCCATACTTCACCCACACAATTAAATAGTAATAAAATAATTAGTACTCTGTCTATAGCGTTATCGTATTTTAATTTGTATTCTCAAACTCTTGATCTTCAGCTTTGGAACCATTGCTACAGGTAAATCATTGCAAATATAATTTGATTAGTCGTAGTTTATCTAGGTTGCAGTTTACAGACTGGCAATCATACTATGTTTATGCTTTTAGACCACTATCATTAATAGGTTTTGCAATATCCATGAAAGATTCCTGAATTTTGTAAACACAAACTCATTGGACCAGATGGTCAATACATCAACCATATTGTATCTAGTTGTCACTAATATTGGAAGAGTGCTGCACATCTGCTGCTGTAATGTCTTCCCTGGTAAGGTCAGACCACAAAATGGTCTCCTTTGAAGTAAAAATAAAACCTGGACCCCTTGCTAAACCTGAAATATTCAAGAACTACTCTTAAGGCTAACCTCCTGCTATTAAGTGATAATCTGGCAACATTTCAAGCCGCCATATCATAAACCCTAAGAACACTGCTGCCTATGCAGAACTGTTTACAGAAATACTGTACAAGCATATTAATAGCTGTATAAAGACAGCTGTACCCACCAGGAAGAAGTACAGAACTAACTAAAAAAAAAAAAAGTCACCCTAGTGGAATCACAAAATCAATAGGCTGTAAAACAGAGGGAAGAAAATCATGGCAAAAATTAGGAGGTGCAGCACCCAGCAGGATAAAAGTACTCTCATCAACCAAATTAAGGAACTCAGAGGACAAATAGTCTACCAAAGCCAAATCTGAGGTAAATTTGACCTCCCAGGCCAAGGACAACCACAGGGCATTCATTAGCTTTGTCCACAACCTTAAAGATAATACATAATTGTGTGCAAAGCTCACTGTAAATTGAGGCACCTTTACTGAACTAGAAAATATAGCAAACCTACTGGCTGATAAATTCAACTCCAACTTTACCCCTCTTGCCCCCTCAACCTTCCCTCAGGAAATACCATCAAATATAACTCCCCCGTTATCACTAGGGAATAGGTCCTTAATGCCCTCTCTGAGGCCAAGAACACTGTATCAATGGGCCTAGACAATATCCCAGGATGCCTTCTAAGTAGCATGAAACATGGGGTATCAGGGCCTCTAGAATTGCAGTTTAACTGTAAACTTCAAACAGGCTTTGTGCCTCATGAATGGAGAACAGCAACAGTCATCCCTCTGCACAAAGGTGGTCTATCTATAGACCTTAGAAAATACAGACCCACAAGTCTCACTAGTTTTATATGAAAAGCCATGGAAAGAATTATCACAGAAATGATCAATAGTGACATAGTAAACCTCCAGACACTGGACCCAACCCAGTTTGGTTTCAAGGGCAGGTCATGGCTACTTAACCAGGTGGAATTCTTTGAGAAGGTCAACAAAGCAATGGATGAGGTTAAAAGGTTCACACTGCCTACCTTGACCTGGCCAAGGCATTTGAAAGAAGACCCCACTTGGGCATTGTTGACAAACTCAAGAGGTTAGGTACAAACTCATATGTCACCCAGTGGATAGCCAACTGGCTCACAGACAAAACCCAGAAAGTTAGAATTGGGGAGTCCACCTGTACAAAGAGGCCAGTCACATTTGGAGTCCCTCAGGGATCAGTCCTTGGACTGCCCCTTTTTGGCATTTACTTCTCTGATGTCAAGGCCAATATCAGCAGTCTGTGGCTGACTAAATTTGCAGACAATTGCAAATTATGAGCTGTCATTGAATCTCACACCAACACAAATGTTCTCCAGGAAGGGCTGATGCAAACAACTGGTGTCAGAGCCATGGACTAAAACTAAATGCAAAGAAGTGCATAACAGTCTCCTTTGGGAAGTCATCAACCCTTGGTAACTACCGTATTGACAACACATGCCTTAGAGTCAATCCAGTAGTCAGGGACTTAGGGACACACACAGACAGTAATCTAGCCTTTGACTATCACATGTCTACAGTAATGAGGAAATCTGTCTGTGTTGTGCAACTTACAAACAAAGGTATGGCATCTTATGTCCAAGGAAGTTGTTGTTCCACTGTGTTCGGCATTCATTCCATTGCTCTCAACCAGTCGGGGATAAATTTCAACAGAATCAGGAACAAACCCAGAAAAAATTAGGGACATTTTTAAAATATTAATGCTATTAACTTGAGACATTGGCAGAATAAAATAATGTTAATTGATATACACTTTGTGAAATAAAGGAAATCTATAACTCTTAATTATTGCCATTATTTATGGAGGATAATTCACCAGCTTTCCTCCAGAAGTCAGCAGTGTTAGGAGGGATTAAGAGGGACAGAGCTGAAATTTGAGTCAAAATCAGGAATATTCTTGGAAATCAGGGACAGTTGAGAGTAAGATGAGACCTGTTATTGAGTACAGTGCTGCCTTTGGTATGTACCTAACCAGGCATATCCAACAACTGGAACATCCACAGCATTTATTCACTAAAAGAATACAGGGTGTAAGTAAAATATCCAATGCAGACTGCCTCAAGGCCTTATCACTGTATTCTGTCTCCTACAGGCTTTTGAGGGGAGATCTATGCCTGGCATACAGTGCATTGTCAGACCCCCCCACTCTGATGGACTTCCTGCATATCCACAAAACAAACAGCACCAGAATTATCTGCTCTAAAGACTTAAACCTTGTCTATGATATAAATAGGACCTGCTGGAGAGACAGGTCTGTATCCCATAGACTACCCCATCTCTGGAACAGACTCCCCATCCACGGAAGCAGAGTTCCTCCCTAACCCAATTCAAGTGCAACTTGGACAATTGGATGGGGAACAGGAAGTTCATCCCTGGTTTGGCACCTGTGTCTCTAATGGACACATGTAACCTGTAAGTGGTTCATCTCCCAGGACCCTGGCTTGTAAATGTTTCATCTCCCAAGCCCCTGTTTACACTTATCAAGGGTATCAGAACTTGTCAGAGATTTGGGATGCATGGCTAGGCTTAAAAAGGTCCTTATGGTCATTAGCCTAGTAAACACCTATGAACATGCTATTTAAATACTGCTTCAGCATTTCTTAATAAAGCATGTTACAAATGTTATTTCTTACAGTAGACAATATGCCAGTTGTCTTCTTGTTTTGTTTCTGTTTGTAGTTTTTCCCTTTTCTGAGTGTAGGTTAATTCTTTAAACACTTTTTTTTTGCTGGAGTTTAGGATGTTTAGGTTAGGGCAGAAGGCAAGTCTTGTGTTTTTTTCTGAGAACTGGGAAAAAATGATTTGCTTGTAAATTGTAAGAAGAGCTAGTATCCAGTCTTTGTACCTGTACTGCTTCATTGCATTTTTAACTTTATGTAAAGTTTTTTTTTTACTTTTAAAAGTTCTTCTGTAGACCAAATTGTATATTTCTTAATGTGTAGCCTAGAGGGAGAGTAAGAGCTTGTGAATTGCAAGGAGAGTTAACAACTAATATTCATGTTTAAAGCAATGCAGGGAAACCATTTCAGATTTTCTTGAGATGACTGCAGAACTGACAGCTGTGTGAGCAAATGTGATTGTTTCCACCTAAACTCCCTGTTACTCCTGTATTCTTAAGCCCAGTGGCTCATGGCTGTCCACCTTTTATGATAATTTAATTTGAAAAGTCCCTTTACTCCTATCTCATTTGATTCTACTACTGATCACTTTGATTGTATTACGTATGCTGTCTCCTTAAACTAAATTTCAGTTGCCCTCCCAATTCATATCATTACATCCACTGGTTATACATTCCACCATCCACACCCACTGGTTACACATTCCACTAATCATAGCTTTAACATTTTTTTTTTTTCAGTTAAGTTTTAAAATGTATATTTTGTACTACATGCCGCAGTGGTACAGCAGTAGCGTTGTTACCTCACAGCAAAGGGTTCTCCCATTCGATTCTCAGCTTGGCTTGGGAGTGCCTTCTGTGTGGAGTCTGCATGTCCTCCCCATGGTTGGGTAGCATTCGAAAGACATGCGTGCGTTAATGGGCATGCCTTCGTTGAAGGTTGGGT
This sequence comes from Protopterus annectens, assembly GCF_019279795.1. Taxonomy (NCBI): domain Eukaryota; kingdom Metazoa; phylum Chordata; order Ceratodontiformes; family Protopteridae; genus Protopterus; species Protopterus annectens. The sequence continues at coordinate 1,568,652,276 of NC_056744.1, forward strand.
GTCGAGCTGGCACCTCGGCATTTCGTAAAAATCTACTGCCAATCATTAGCAGACCGGAGTTCCACTGTGGCAACCCCTTACCGGGAAAAAGCCAAAAGACAAACAACAACTTGCAATTAAAGTACTTGCTGGCTTATAGTTATTTGAGTTAATAAGCTACCAAGATTACCAGCACACAGGTGCAGTGGTTTACAATTTGCATGTGTTGGAGGAGATCTGCTTAGTACTCCTGGCCCCCACTCAACTAACTGCCTAATCAAACCTTTAGGCCACTGTAGATTGTGAAAGCTAAAATACCCACACCAACTTAATGCCCCCATAATCACTGAGAGAATTAGAGAGGTGCAGATATAGCATAATTTAACCTTGTCTTATGTTGGTAAAGATGATTTCCTTAATTTCTGTAGTAACTTGCATGTGCCTACCAAAATATTTTGGTTATCCTCATTGTTTTCTGTATATGATTGGAGTAGGTATGTTGCACAACTGAAGGTGAAACTTGCTGAGAGTATTTGAAAGATTATAAGCATTCACCAACTCCTAGAACATAAGCTCAGGCTGTTAAAAACTTGTAACCCATCACCTAAATCATCTAACACTGTAAGGCAAGAGTAACATGCAAACACCCTGATGCAGTGCATTGACCCTTATTTAATAAAGTGATTAATACCAGGTTTGAACCAGTAATACAACTGTGCATGATTCAGTGGTCAGATACACATACTGTGCATTAAGCAAATTATGTAAGGAGAGATTTGTCCTTTCATGCTATAACTAAAATTAAGGATACATTTAAGGTTAATAAAATGCTTCCAGCTTCCAGAAATAATTCTGACTTCATCATGTTCCAAAAAGTCAATGCATTAATTGTGGTGGACTTCCTTTACTCACTTTACTATATCACTAGATGGGTTGCAAATTGGCTCACAGATAGAACCCACAGTGTAAAAGTAGCAGACTCCAAGTCAGACTGCCTACAAGTAATGAATGGAGTCCCACAGGGATCGGTCCTGGGTCCTCTCGTATTTGGCATCTACTTTTCAGAAGTTCAGGCCAACACGGAGGGACTCTGGCTGACCAAGTTTTCTGATGACTACAAGCTGGGAACCATTATTAACTCCCCAACTGATATAGACATCCTACAGAAAGGCCTCACTGAGACCAATGACTGGTGTCGAAAACCATGGCCTTAAGCTTAATGCCAAAAAATGCTTTGTCATCCCCTTTGGGAAATATTCAGTTCCCACTAATTACCACATTGATGGGAGCCCACTGAACACTGAAGGTTTTATAAGAGATATGGGGACACAGGTTGACAGCAACCTCTCCTTGACCACCACATTGCCACTGTGGTCAGTAACTCCTTCTTTGTAGCACATCTCATTACCAAGGGTTTTGCATCCAGGGAAAAGGAGGTCATCATCTCTCCACTCTTCCCTCATTAGGCCAATCATTGAGTATAATGCCCCACTTGGCATGTACCTCACTAGACCCATGCAATACCTGGAAAGGCCACAAAAGTACTTCACAAAGAGGATCCTAGTCCTTAAACACATGTCCTACATGGACAGACTCAAAAAAACTCCAGCTATTCTTTGTCTCCTATCATCTACTAAGAGGCGATCTCTACTTGACTTACAAAGCCATGTCTGACCCAGCTCTGTTAGAAATGCTACATCTAAAGAAATCCAAATCCCTCCACACCACATGCTCCAGAGACCTCAACCTCATTACCATAATCAACAGAGCATACTGGAGGGACAGGTTCATAACCCAGAGACTGCCCATGCTCTGGAATAGGCTTCCCATACATGTCGAGCAGAGTACCTCAATGGCTGTCTTCAAGAGAAATCTTGATGAGTGACTGGGAAATAGAAAGTTCACCCTGGGGATCACTCCAGTGGCTCTACTTGATAGAGGCACTGGGTACTAATGTCGTGTGGCACGATGCCATGGCACTTCTATGGGCTAGACTTGCAAAGGCTCCAGGGCCATTAGCCTAGTACATACCCATGAACCAATGAACAATTGAGTAAGGTAACTGCACCATTAAAATTAGTGTAATTCCTTCTTGGTCTTATAACTTACCCTAATATTTTTTTCTGTATTAGTTAAGTAAAGTACTAGGTATTGTATTAGAGGGGTAAAATGTGGCACAAGCTACTTGGACTCCATCCTTCAGTGGATGCTTTGAGTCAATTAAAACTCAATCCAGCTGAATAATAGCATATTCTGTCATAGTTCCCCCTTCTCTTCCTTATTACGTATGAGGGATTGAAATATAATAGAGGGATGCTTCTTTGTGACATGCTGTCAATTAAGGATTATGTTTCAGCCATTTTCAAATCTTATGTCTTGAGAATATTGCTAATCAGGAACCTGATTCCATCCTTGAACTTGACGACTTGGTTATGGTGATTTGTGTGCTGGAATTATCTTACTTGGACTACTGCAGTACCCTTTACCACATAATACTGGATGGGAACCTGATATCATTACAGCAGGTACAAAATTCCACGGCAGCGCTTTTGACAGGAACTTTTTATACTTGCCATATAATACCTGAGCTGCATGACTTTACTGGCTGACATTTGTGATCAAGTCTGTATTTAGCATTTCTTGTACTTCCTCCTTAGTCCTATACTGTCTAGGTGTTTCATATTTGAAAGCTTCTAATCCTCTGTGCCCTAGCAAGGTCCTCAGGTCATTGGGTGAGAAACTGTTAGCTGTTCCAAAAGACCCACCTTGAAATATCTAGCAGGCTTTCATTTGCTTGTCTTGCCACCGTGTTTGGAATTGGCTGCTTTTCCTTATTCAGACAAGAAATCCTAAGACTTCATTTTAAGGAGGTCCCTTAAGTGCTATCTGTTTGCCTGTGAATCTTCTTATGGGTTCTCTTTTGATATTTCATAGTTTGGTTGCTCACTTGTTTATGGTTTTATCTTATCAAAGGTGTTATTGTATTGTATCTGATGCTGTTCACATAAAATATTGCACTAACTTGTCCACAGCCATACTAACCTTAACGACAAATACCAACTTGGAAAGTGGTAACATTATTGCCATATAACTATGCACATGGGACAACTGACCATTACTGGTAAAAAGTACGGTATTGTAAGCTAGAGAAATAGAACTGGAAGAGCCTGAAGAGGTAGACAAATGGTTTATAGAAAATTTACTCCAGGACTGCCCCCTGTACTACCAATGGACAGAGACAGCTCCTAAATGCTTTATCCCAGGCATGGGTCTCCTCAAATTATCTATGGTATAATCTCAGTTATTCTCATTGGGGTGACATATAATTGCTGACCGTGGGATGGATAAGGCCAATTTATAACTAAGTGGAATAGGTTATTTGAGCAAAAAAGAGAAATTGCCTAGGTTTAAAATGGCCTGCAAGGGGAGCTAGTCTGGTACTTGCCAATGAACCTATGGTAGTCTTCTCTAAGGTATTGCTCTTACAAAATGGAAATAAGGCAAGAGTGGAGAATTAGAATTATAAAATTCATTGAATGGTGAGGAAGTGATGCTATGAACAGGGCTATGGAACAATGAGTGATTGAAGAAATGTCTAGGGTGGGCTGAAGCTGTATGCCACAGACCACATCCATGTCTGGTTGCAAATAGTTTCTTAAGTAAGTACTAGGCTAACTACCTTATGAGACATTTTAAGCCTAGACAGTTTTCCTTTGTATGCTCAAATTAACCCATTCCATGTGGTTAGAGATTGGCTTTACCCATCCTATGATTGATAATTATATTACCCGCAATGAGGATAACAGGGTTCATGCATAGAATAAAGCATTTAGGAGCTCCCGCTGTCCATTAGTACAGGGGACTGTCCTGGGATAAATTTTCTGTTTCCCATCCAGAGATCCAAGTAGTGTTTGAATATGGACAGGGCTAAACTTTGTTTTATGTGGGTAAGAAGGCTGTCCTAGAGTAGCAGTATCTTCTGTGAGATATACCTGCCCCATATCTGTCCACCTGGGATGACATTCTCAACAAGCCACGTTGCTTCACAAGAGATGGCTTGCACCTGTCATTCTTAGGCTTTCGAATACTGGCCAAGGCTTTTGCTGCCCCCATAGTACCTTTTTTAGACAAGGCTCAAAAGACAAACCCACCACAGTAAATAGCACAAGTAACCAAAAACTGAGGGTAATGCTACTCAACGCCAGAAGTCTAAACCTCAAAATGCATGCACTCGAGGCACTCCTCATTATGGAGAACATCAATATCTGTGCAGTAACAGAAACCTGGTTTAAGGCTCCAGAGAGCACCCCAGCACTAGCAGGCTATAACTCATACCATACTTTTCGGCCACAGAACCTGGACCAAAACACAAAAGGCGGGAGTGTATCCATATTCATCAAGGATACCCACACCTCCAGGTTAGTGGCGTAACACAATGTCTCAGAGATTATCCATGTGCAACTAACAATGGGCAAAACTGCAATTCAAATTGTAGCTTGCTACAGATCACCCACCATGACCCAGGACCCCCATTCTGCATTTCTGGAGACACTGGAAAATATGAAGGTCCTACCAAACGCCCTAATATTGGGTGATTTCAATTACCCAAACATTAACTGAGAGAACTACTCAAGTATTAACTCCCTTGCCCAACGTTTCCCAGAATTTATAAACTCGAACGCCCTGGATCAACTGGTCAACACCCCCACCAGAGGTGACAACATATTGGACCTGGTCATCACCAACATGGGCAACCGGTATTCCACACTGGAGGTCAACCCCTTGCTGGTTAGATCATACCATAGACTAATCACTCTGGATATCCACATTCTGCCCTCACCCCCAGTCAAGGAAACCACCATGAAAAACTTTTCAAAAGCAAACTTTGCGTTATTTAAGACTGAGGTGGAAAGGTTCACAGCCCCCATGCTAAAGGACAATGCTGTCAAAGCTGCTGAATCCCTTACAAAGGCACTCTATGAGCACCTGCAAGAATGCATGGATTGTGCTATCCCAAGCAAAACCAAGACTAACTCCTCCAAAAAAAGGAAACCAGTCTGGTGGACCCCTGCCATAAACAAGCAGTACAATAGAAGGAAGAAACTAGTACAGAAGAGTAAAATCCCAAGAAGGAAAGACATCCCTGATCAGTATCAGCAAGAAACTACGATTTCTCATAAAATCATCTAAGGCTAGCTTTGAAAGCAAAATTAGTAAGGACTCCAAAGATAACCACAAAGCGTTCTTTAGCTATGTCAAGAACCTAAGTGGAAACTCTCAGATCTGCTCTGAGTTAGTGCAGAATGGCACAATATACACTGAACCGACTGATATCGCCAACATTCTGGCAGACAGGTTTAGTGCAAACTTCACCCCCCTCTCACCCCCTAAAGGGCCCATAACCATGCCAGAAGAATGTAGAGCCCCAACAAACACTGACACACAGGTTAATACAGCCCTATCCAAAGCCAAAAACACAGATTCAATGGGACCGGATGGTGTCTCAGGCTGTGTCTTACACGAGCTCCAAAATGAACTAACCCCTCACCTAAACACACTATTCAAACTCAGCCTTTCTACAGGCTACGTACCCATAGAGTGGCGCACAGCAACAGTTATCCCACTTCACAAAGATGGAGCCACAACAGACCTCGGGAACTATTGCCCTTTAAGCCTGACTATCCTGGTCTGCAAGGCTATGGAGTGCATCATCATGGAACTCATTAACAGAGACATTGGGAACCTCCAAGCATTGGACTCTACCCAGTTTGGCTTTGTTAAGGGCAGATCATGCCTTCTAAACCTGGTAGACTTCTTTGAGACAGTTACTAAGGCTTTAGATGAGGGAAAGGAGGTCCACATAGCCTACCTAGACCTCGCAAAGGCTTTCAACACCATTCCCCATTCTGGTATTATAGACAAGCTCACCAGCCTGAACATAAGCCCCTACGTCATGAGATGGGTTGCCATTTGGCTCACGGATAGAACCCACACGGTGAAAGTTGCAGGCTCTAGGTCTGACTCTAAACTGGTTACAAGTGACGTCCCCCAGGGCTCAGTCCTGGGACCCCTCCTGTTCGGTATATACTTCTCAGAGGTACAGGCAGGCACAGGAGGACTATGGCTGACCAAGTTCACAGATGACTGCAAACTGGGGGCCATAACTGACTCTCCAGCTGATACAGACATCCTCCAGAAGGGTCTCACTGAGATGGATACCTGGTGTCAAAATCATGGCCTCAAGCTAAATGCCAAAAAGTGCATAGTCATTCCCTTTGGAAAAAAACAAAGTACCCACGAACTACCACATACGTGGTAGTCCCCTAAATACAGAAAATGTAATAAGGGATCTGGGGACCCAAGTAGATAGTAATTTCTCCTTTGATAATCATATTGCCAAGGTGGTTAGAAAATCCTTCTATGTGGCCCACCTAATCACAAAAGGGTTCACATCTAGAACAAAAGAGATTATTGTGCCCCTCTACTCATCGCTCATCCGACCCATCATAGAGTACAACACCCCATTTGGGGTGTACCTTACAAGACACCTGCAACAGCTGGAAAGACAACATAAGTACCTCACTAAGAGGATTACTTGCCTCAAACAGATGCCCTACGCAGCCTGACTGAAAAAACTCCAGCTGTACTTGGTTGCATACTGCTTACTCTCTGCCTGACATACAAGGCCATGTCCAACCCAGAATTGATGGACATGCTCCACCTAAAAAAAAAACAAATTCATGAGAGCCACATGCTCTAGGGATCTAAACCTCACCACAATGATAAATAGGATGTGCTGGAGGGATAGATTCCTGTCCTAGAGACTCCCCATGCTTTAGAACAGGATTCCAGTCTACATTAGGCAGAGCCCCTCACTAACACTCTTCAAGAGAAACCTTAATGAGTGGATGGGAAACGGAAAATGTACCCCGAGGATCACTGCAGTGGCTCTGCTGGACAGAGGCACAGGGAACTAATGGCTCTGCTGAACAGAGGCACAAGGAACTAATCTAAGGGGGCGGTGAAAGCCAACACATTCTGGCTAGGCTTATAGATGCCCTCGGGCAGATATCCTAGTACTTGCCTATGAACCAAACCATTCTGTTGATGTTGCAGAAGAGGTTTAGATTCCAAGATCGAGTATTTCTGATGCCATTTGACTTGCTGATGTGCAGGAAATCTATCAATATTGGGTTGGAGCATGCTTTGTATGCCAGACACCAGTCATCTCTGTAGGATACCAAATGTAGTACAGGACTTTGAGTCTGTCTATGTAGGACATGATGTTTAGTCCTTGCATCCTTTTTGTAAGGTATCTGTGTAGGCATTCCACTTGTTTCATGTTTCTGGACAGATATATGCCAAAGAAGGCATTTTACTCGATGACTGGCCTAAAGAGAGCTGAGTAAAGGGGGACAATCACAGCCCTAGAATTCCTTTGTTTATAAGCTGTGCAATATAGAAGTAATTTCTTATGACAGTGGACACGTTTGTCAAATGTTAGGTCACTGCCCACATAAGTTCCAAAATCCTGAACAACTGGGTCTACTCTTTAAGGCATATAGTCTGTGTAGTAGCTCCCCAGGGTAGATGACTTTCCAAAGAATACTGTAATACTTTTTTTGGCATTTAGTTTCATTCTATGATTTTGGCACCAGTTATTTATCTGGGACAAACCTTTGTGCAGGATGGCTAAGTCATTTGAGGATTCAATGAATGCGCCTAGCATGCAGTCATCTACAAGATTTGTCAGCCAGAGCTATTTAGTACAGGTTTGTACTTCGGAAAAGTAGGTGCCAAGCAGGAGAGGTCCCAGCACAGAACCTTGGGGACTCCACTGTTGATTGGTCCCTTTATGGAGGGAACTTCCCCTAGTTTGCTTTTCTGTATCTTTCTATGAGCCAGTTGGCAATCTAGTGGGTGATACAGGGTTTATTCCTAGTTTATTTAGCTTTTCTTCTATGCTTGCATGGGAGAGTTTGTCAAAGGTGTTGGCTAGGTTGAGGTATGTGATGTGTGCCACCTGTCCTCATCCATTGCTTTAGTGACCTTCTCAGAAAAATCCACCAGGGTAAAGAAATTACATAAGAGTAACAATGGTCAGAGAAAAGATGCTAGTAAACTGGAGTCTGTGTGTACCCCATTGGTCAGATAAGAATGTCAGCAAGCCAGTGCAATAGTCCTAATTGCTACCTGACCTTTTAATTAGATGACTGAAGGACACAAAATCAAATTCTAGTTCACATCTTGTAACATGCAATCCCATCTTATGCTTCCTGAATGACTTACCCTGTGACAACAGGAGTAGGTCGTACATGACTACCCCAGGTGCAGTCAGCCTTATTGACATACAAAATGCTTGACTGCAGGATTTACAGGAAGGTTAAGGTTTATCTACTAGCTTCCAGTGAGTTAGAAATGTAAAACAGACTGTATAAAACTGGAAATAGAAAATAATGGATTTTGTGTATAACAAGCACCTCTGAATACAGCAGTAACTCACTTCATTACATGCACTGAGACCTAGCCTGCATTACTGAAATATTGAATTTGGAGATACCAAACTGATGATGGTAAACAAATAAAGATATGTGTAGTTAAGCAAGAAATTCTAGTCATACTCTCAACTCTTGTGAATGTCTAAATGAAAATTCTCATTGAAAGATGGACATGCAATGATGGCAGACATGTTATGAAATCAAAGCTGTGCCCCTCTCCCTTCAGTTTGGTCAGTGAATAGAACTTGCACTTTGTTTTTGGCCTATATTAACCTCAGTAGCATCATCAACCCTGAGCTCTTGATTGAAGTAAAAAAGTGATTTCAGATGATATCAAGTGTGGGCCACTACCTTATTTACTATGAATACTCCTTACAGGATGCCAGTTAAGATTGACTTATTAACATCTTCCATGGTGTAAGACATAAAAACTATAAAAGAGACATTAGTGATACTGACCTCTATGATAAAAGCCAGTCATGGATGATGTACAAATTAAGAATACAACTACCAACCACACAGTCCAACTAGACCATTGATAGCCATTACTGACAGCCCAACAATGAGATATCTTGGCCATACATAATGCATTCAGAACCTGGAATCATGCTCAAATTGGGTACAGGCTTCCTTTTCACTGCTGGACTATAGAGTGGATGACTTTGAAAACAGGGCTCATCAAAACAATATCAGACTACTGGAGTTGCCTGAAAGAAATAGAGGACAATGATCTCAGGGGTTACATTGTAGAAGTACTATAAAAGCTGGTGGGTGGGGTTAGCCAAGATTTAACTATTGAACAAGCCCATAGAATTACTTCTAGGGTCCCCAACCTCAAGTTTCCCAGTCAGTTAACTTTCAACTTTCAAACTATGCTGGTAGAGAAGCAATACTCTTTAAAGTTAGAGTGCTGGTAAGTGGTTTTAAAATTGACGAGGTTTCTGTCCACATGGTACTGGATTACAATACAGCACTTTTTCTAAAATGGAAAGCCTTCGTCCCCTACTTTTTTTTCTCAAGGAAAGGGGATACTCAGTACAACTCTGTTTTCCTGCAGCTCTAATTCTCAAAAGAGAAGGCATCTCCTTTAATTTCACTTCAGTAAAGGAACTGGAACAGTTTATCTAAAATAATGTGAACCCAATGCATCAACTTTCTCCAAGGTGGTCTGTGAAAAAGGAGTGGTGCTCACATCAGCAAAAAAGAGGGAAAGGCCCTCCTCACCTTCACCAACCAAACCTACATCCAATCCCAAGGAATCCATTAAGAAGGCAGCAAGTCCTGTGAAAGGGAAAACCCAGGGCAGTACTAAAAGTCATTCACTCATTGTAGCCATCATACATGTGACCCTGACATCACAATCTAGTTGATGAGAGCTTGTTAATGGGCATGGACTGTTTCATCTTAGAAATCAAAATAGAAGTGGAAACAATGGAAGCCTCCTTGAGCAGTAAGCATAACTCATGGATAAAGTCCTTCACAGGAGCCACAACCAGCCCTGCCTCCTGTGCAATGGCAGATATAGTATGTCCTTCCCCCCTGTTTCAGGAAATTGGAAAATTTTAGCCAGCTAGATATGGATATCAAGAATGGGTCTATATTAGAACATTGACTTTTTAAAACATCGAATGTTCTAATATCGACCCAATAATCCTCTTTTTTGAAAAGTTAGTGGAAAATGACTTCAGGAAAGTATATAATAATCAGGAAATTCTACTTCATCCAAATTTTTCTGAACAAGAAATGAATTTTATTGAACACTTGCATGAAGAAAAAATCAGGGTCATGAAACCTGATAAAGGAGGGGGAATTGTCCTTATGTTCTCAGAGGATTACGAAGCCCACATGCACACTATGTTGCAGAATGACGAACAATACGAGACGGTTTCATGAAACGAGATCAATATAGCCTTTGCTGAGATCAAGTACTATCTTAGTGACCTTCTATTACAACAGGCCATCAATGAAAAGGTCTACAACTACTTACATGTGGAAAAGCCCAGAATACCAGTCATCTTTGGGATACCTAAAACCCACAAAGGAATAAATCCACTACAATTCAGGCCGATTGAATCAGGAGCAGGTGGAGTGACTGAGCCCCTGGGAAAATTTATTGATTACATGACCAAAGAATACACGTCTTTATTGTCCCATGTCTGCAAGGATTCTTGGCACTTTCTCCGGGATATTCCCACCTCTTGCTACTCCCCAGACACCTTAATGGTCACAGTGGACATCAAAGATCTGTTTTCCAGCATCCCTCATCAAAAAGGTTTGGAATGGTTTGCCCAATTTCTAGGCCAGAAGACAACCCTTAGTAACAAAATGTCCAACTTGCTTACCGAAATGATGGAGATGGTTTTGTCCAACAACTTCATCTTTTTTAATGGTGAATTATACCGGCAACGCAAGGGGGTTGCCATGGGGGCATCTTGTGCATCCTTCTACGCAAATGTAGTATTGCACATGTGGGAGCATACATTCGTTTTAATACCCCCATGGAAAGATCACATTCTGTTCTACAGACGTTATTTGGATGACATCTGTATTTTATGGTCTGGCCCTGAAGGGAACCTATCTGAATTCCTTACACACATCAATTCAACAACGAATTTCCTACAATTCACACACACAGTGGATCAGCACGAACTTTATTATCTGGACATTACTCTTTACAAGGACTACAATCAGAAAACTTTCCATTCCAAACTACATCGCAAGGCAACATTTTCTAACTCCTTGCTACACTTGAAAGTGCCCACCCACCATATCAAAAGAGGGGATCATTAAGGGCAGCTCATCAGAGCAAGTAGAATATGCAGTACGGAGAAAGATTTTGATTCTGAGGTGGAATTTTTGAAAAACCTTTTCTTGGAGAGAGGTTACCCTCTGGAACTATTTCTAACTCTAGCAGCAGAGGTAAAATCTGCACGACATTCCCTCTACAAACCAATACTAGGGGGGGGGGTTTGTACCAGTGACCAACAATACACAAAACAAGGATACTGTTCATACTAACAGTTTTGCACACACATACTCATCAAATTCCTATGAATTGGAAGAAACAATCTTACATCACTGGCCGGTTTTAACCCTCTTTGAAGAACTAAAGTACTACATACCACCTAAACCCAGTTTTGTTCGTAAAAGAGGGGCTAATTTAAAGGAATTATTTGAAAGAAATCAAAGAAAAAAGATGAAGGTAAAACAACCAAGGCTGGGCACATTCAAATGTGGTGCCTGTGCCCAATGTCATGCCATATCCAAAGAAACAGCACCATACCTCCCGTCTAGGAACTACAAGATACACCCCACTGGATTTTACACCTGTGCCTCTAGAGGGGTTGTATACTTGGGGATGTGCACCAACTGTCAAAGTTTCTATGTGGGCAAAACTGAGAGGGAATTAAGAAAACGTATCTACGAGCATCTTTATGACATGACCAGGAAGAAGGAAACCAACGCCTTCTACAAACACTCACTCTCCTGCCCAGAACCCAAAATCCAGTTTCTAGTCCTGGAACAGGTTGAGCCAGATGCAAGAGGTGGTGACTGGGAATCCACCTTGGGCTACCGTGAACTATTATGGCAGTTGAGACTGAATGCAGGGAAGCCACCAGGTCTGAATGGGACGATCAGCATTAAACCGGTCCTCAAGCTCAGGAGGGCTAGGTTATAACTCTCACACTTGACCCCCTTCATACCATAGCATCTCCACACAGCACACTAAATTATTGAACATCCACGGTTATAGGACTCCGACTAATAAATCAAATTCTATATGAAATGTTATATGGATGGGCATTAAAAATATCTCATGCATATTTTATTGCATGTTTTTATCAGTGTAAAGTAATAATGAGAAAAAAAATTTTTTTTAACAATTCACTGACAATCTAAACACATTTTTAAGCATATTCTTCAACAATCTACAACCCCAATCAGACTTCAGACTTTTATGTTCTGAAACCTAGGAAACTGGCATTTTAAAATGTTTTTTATGGTTAGTCATTTTTATTTAAGTGCACATGTTATTGCAAACATTTCATTTTTTGAGTTGATATAATGATTAACTTTTTAACACCCAACTTTAAAGCACCAGAGTACCTTAGTACTAGATTTCACTAATTAATTAATTGTATAATTGCCAGGCTATTTAATGGAGGTTACTGCACACTGCAATTTGTTTTCACTTGATAAAGCTCAGGATTGCCTGAGCGAAAGCGCTTGTGTGATTTTATCTGTGACTTTTGGAATACTTCAGAAATAAAAATACAGCCTTTTGGACTTTAGCAGAGTTCCGGTTCCTTTCCTCAAGGTAGTGGATTATTCTTTGCTTGTCTATATTCGAACATTGACTTTTTAAAACATCGAATATTCTAATATCGACCCATATTCAGCGAACGCTGACTACATCAAACATGCAGAACAGCAAATTTTTTCCCAGGGAAAAAATTTGCTGTTCTGACACACATACACACAACACAAGCATACCAAACAAACCACAAGCCACACACATACACCTAAAATCCTACATCTAACCCTACACTAAACTGTACATACACCACTAGCAATCCACTTACCTTAACCCAAACCCTAACCCTAAGGTCCGTCACTATCGCACACTCACCTCACCCTAACCCTAACTCACCTACCCCACCCTAACCCTCACGTCCACACAATCACATACTTACCTGAGCCGCACCCTAACCCTAACTCACCTACCCCGTGCCCTAGCCCTCACATCCACACAATCGCACACTTACCTGATCTCGACCCGTAACTTTCCACCACAGTGCTAAAAATAGTGAAGCCACAGGAATGGCCAACTGAATTCCTTCCCTAGGAAGAAATTCGGTGTTCCGCAGCTTCGCTATTTTCAGCATTCGCTGAATAGGGGTCAATATTAGGACATTCGAAGTTGTGAAACTTCGATGTTCTAATATAGACCCATCAAGAAGGATGGGTATCCTTAATGCATGCTAACTGATAACATTTAACCTTTTAACTTTTTTGAACTGGATGATACGTTGAAACTTTTTATGTTTTCTTGTACTTGTTATCAAGATCTTCATGTTAAAGCAAACAAAACTACCACCAACTTACCCAAGCTTCTAAGTCCTATATAACTGCAAAGTCCAATAATCCACCAAAAACAAAAGGACTCAGAAGAGGCTTCAGGTTCCAGTATAAAATCAGGCTTAATAAAACACCCTAAAAAATAAAATACATTCTTGGAAAGGCCATTGCAATAAAAATTCAGATTCCCAGACAGCCATTACTGCATTGGCGTAGCTATTGGCACATGAAGTGCCCATAGCTACGCCATTACATTGCTAATACAGGTCATTCCCGAACAGGAAAACATTATTCTCTAAAGCTATCTTAAGCAAGTTTTTTTTACTAAACTAATTTTTCTTTCATCACTGCTAGAAACATTCCGAAGAAATTTCTCCATACCCAATACCTATGTCATTGGGTATCACAGTAAAGAGAGATACAACGTCCAATGTTACTAACATAAAATTCTCTGTGTCACACATGTTTTCATACAAACATACAAACATACAAACCACTAAGAAACTATTCAGTGTCTTGTAATATATGATTTATGCCATTCAGTAAAGGTTTCAAATACTTTTCAATATAAATGGAGATGGATTCAGTGCACCAATTTCTACCTGACACAATGAGACGCAAGGGGGGAAAACACTGTTTTTGTGTAGCTTGGGAAGCCCTTGTATTATTGGTTGTTGTTGTTGTTGTGTCTTTCAGCTTTTCCCAGTTAGAGGTCGCCACAGCGGAACTCCGGTCCACTAATGATTGGCAGAAGATTTTTACGTGCCAAGTTGCCAGCCCTGATGCACAACTTTCAACGAAGGTACGCCCATTCACGCATGTCTCCATACAGAAGACGCTCTAGCTGAGAATCGAACCGGACAGCGTCTTACTGTGAGGTGACAATGCTACCGCAGCACCACCACTGCGAGATATACCTTGTATTATTGGCATGGTAGGATATTGGATCAAAAAATAATCATATAACTCTTTACTTATATTATTACTTTGTAATAAATCACATAGACATAGTCACATTCACAATCATTTGTTTGACCTTATTATGCTTAATTTACATGTAAAATTCATCACTATCCAACATATTATACCTTGCTTCCTTGTACCAGTCATTATCTAACACAACTATAGGGCCGCCCTTGTCAGCTGGCTGTATTACAATATTAGTATTGGTTTGTAATTTTTTTAAAGCAACATGCTCACTTTTAGTTAAATTATATCTGCCTCTTTTTTTAGTGCCACATTCTGTTCTCACTCTATAAATATCAATACACATCCTTTCAAATGCATTGATTAAGGGGTTAACTGGTGGTACACACATGCTTGGTTTTCTAAAAGCACTGTAACTCTCTGTTTGACCACTATTGGAATTCTTAAACATTAATTTTAATGTTAAATTTCTGGTGAACATTTTAATATCAAAGATAACATCAGTAAATTCTGAATACCTGGTAGGTATAAACGAGAGTCCTTTCTATAGAACACAGTGTAAAATCTCCGTGGTGTATTTATCTGAGACTAGAAACTCAAATTGAGATAATGGGAGGGCTGGTCCCTAGGGGCCTGCATCTATTAAAAATCCCTTCCCATGTGGACTGTGATCCAGAATTGCTGTTAGAGTAGCAGAAGGTCAATTTGAATGTAAATAAATATTATATGTAACTTTTAATAGCGGCAGCTGAGAGAGAGATACAGACCTTGTCTATCATGACTCGATACAGTCAATTATTATCTCAATTTGAGGTTCCAGTCTTAGATAAATACACCACTGAGATTTTAGACTCATTGTCAGCGTATGAGAGGAAGCTGACCAGACAAAAAATGAGAAAAATCCTAAGAGATCAGCAGGACTTCTATCTTGGCAATGTTTTTTCCTGGCAGAGATTCACTGAAACAAGAGGAGCACTGTCTCGTTCAAATGTGGTAGCTTCAGTGTCTAATTCGACATCGACCAATAGCGAAGCTACTTCCATGATGATTGATGGCAAGAGACTATTTCAAACTTGCACCTCTAGCATCATACAGGTGAATGATATTGTATCACAGAAGATGGAAAAAGGGCTAACAGTAGGAGCAGAAACAAAACAGGCAGAGCCTGAGGAGGAACTGGGAGTCAGAAGGAAAACTGTACAGGTTACAGCTCAAGTACATCAACCATTTGATTCGGTCCATAACTTTGGAGATGCATCCAGACGAGAAACGGACTCTTCTTTCCCTTTAGGGCAACACAGGCTTTAGTTCCCATTGCCTGTGAGGAAAATTGAAAGCTCAACACGTAAATCAGCGAACAAGAGGCAGAAGCCGCTGTAATAAGCCCGGAAAACATCAAGAAAGCATTCTTCCACAACAAAGGAACATAGTGTGGAATCTATCGAAGTATAATTTAACTGCAGATAAGTACAGTGTTCTACAGAAAGGACTCTCGTTTATATCTACCAGGTATTCAGAATTTTCTGATGTTATCTTTGATATTAAAATGTTTACCAGAAATTTAACATTAAAATTAATGTTTAAGAATTCCAGTAATGGTCAAACAGAGAGTTACAGTGCTTTTAGAAAACCAAGCATGTTTGTACCACCAGTTAACCCCGTAATCAATGCATTTGAAAGGATGTGCATTGATAATATTTATAGAGTGAGAACAGAATGTGGCACTAAAAAAAGCAGATATAATTTAACTAGAAGTGAACATGTCGCCCTAAAAAATTTATAAACCAATACTAATATTGTAATAAAGCCAACTGACAAGGGCGGCCCTATAGTTGTGTAAGATAATGACTGGTACAAGGAAGCAAGGTATAATATGTTGGATAGTGATGAATTTTAAGTGATAATTAAGCATAATAAGGTCAAACAACTGATTGTGAATGTGACTACATGTCTACATGATTTATTACAAAGTAATTCTATAAGTAAAGAGTTATATGATTATTGTTTTATTCAATACCATACCATACCAATAATACAAGGGCTTCCCAAGCTACACAGAAATAGTGTTTGCCCCCTTGCATCCCATTGTGCCAGGTAGAAATTGGTGCACTGAATACATCTCCATTTATATTGAAAAGTATTTGAAACCTTTACTGAATGGCATAGATCATATATTACAAGACACTGAATAGTTTCTTAGTGATTTGTATGTTTGTATGGAAAACATGTGTGACACAGAGAATTTCATGTTAGTAACATTGGACGTTGTATTTCTCTTTATTGTGATACCCAATGACATAGGTATTGAGGGTATGGAGAAATTTCTTCTGAATGTTTCTAGCAGTGATGAAAGGAATATTAGTTTAGTAAAAAACTTGCTTAAGATAGTTTTAGAGAATAATGTTTTCTTGTTCGGGAATGACCTGTATTGGCAATGCAATGGCATAACTATGGGCACTTCATGTGCCAATAGCTATGCCAATGCAGTAATGGCTGTCTGGGAATGTGAATTTTTATTGCAAGGGCCTTTCCAAGAATGTATTTTATTTCTGGGGGTGTTTTATTAAACCTGATTTTATACTGGAACCTTGAAGCCTCTTCTGAGTCCTTTTGTTTTTTTGTGGAAGATCTTCATGTTAATGTAGTCACATGATTTTAGAGTACCAGCTGAATTCATTTAGCATGTCTTAACTTATGTGATACATATTCATTTTGATTTGTCATTTAACAGAAACATTGTTTACTGATAACACATAACCAGAGGCCTGGTTAAGCCAGAAAGTTATACACCAATTAATGTAAATTATGATCCAGACACCTCCTCCCAGCTTGGTAATCACAACAAACACTATTTAAGGCTAACTAAACAGGAACTCATTACTGCACAATCGAATGAATCTCTTGCTATTTCATCAACACAGGTAAAATAGGCAAATTAATCTACTTTTGCTCAATGTAAGGGGAATGTCGACTGCATACAAGTATAAAGCCATTCTGGATTATTTTAATAGAAACGGGTTCCAGGAATTTCTGCTACAAGAAATCAAAATAAAATGTAAGGATGTTGATTCCTTGCTTAGTAAAATGGAGGGGCTAGGGCAAGGGTAGTTTGATCACTTTTGGTAAAAGGGGAATCGTTACCTTGTCACAAGAGCACATGAATTAAGAAATTACTGACATAGCAGATACATGTGGATGATGGGGAATTACCTTGGCCAAGGCTCAGGAATATACTATAATACTGGGGAACTTTTATGTTCTTGATGAGGGTGATGGATCTCACTTGTTACATTGTTTGATTCAGTCCTTACTTTTGGGAATAAGACTGACTGTTACCTTATGGGGTAAACTTTACTCTAGTGATTGACCCTTGGCTGGATTAAAAACCTAGGGAGATTCAAATTCACCTCAAATCTGTGACATAACCATTGTCATTTCTAGAGAAGCTTGATTTAGTAGATTGCTGGAGGGAATTTCATCCACAGGAATATGACTTCACCTATATAGCACACAAAGCAAGGATAGCTAGTAGCCTAGATTTTGCTTTGTTTCCAGGAAGTTATTAAGGGGCATAGCCCAAACTAAAATTGTTCCATCAGTCTGGCACACCATGCAGGACTGGTGTCATCAATTCAGTGGCCAGAAAAAGTAACTTACATTTTTGAAGGTTTAATCCTTTGTTATTACAATTCTCATAGTCTTAAGAAAATCGCTGTCAATTCATTAGTCAAGTATTGGGCTGAGGAGAAGAATCGAGAGGGAATAGCTTGGGTGAAATGGGGTATGTTTAAGATTAAGGTGAGGGAGTATTCAAAGTACTTAGTCAAAGACAAAATGCAGCACAGATCAAGAGACCTAAACAAAGCAGAGGAGCAGATAAAGTTGGAAATGGAGTACAATGTTTCTGGTTGCAATGATAAAGGTTTACTGTAAAAAAATGATGCCCAAGGAATTTGCATTATTTGGAGATTAAGGATAAATGGGATAGATTTAGGACTTTTTAATGGCTGGAAGGAATCACTCCTCCAAAACAGATGGCATGTAGGCTAGTGCAACAACAATGATAGGACTGTTATGCATATCCATGATAGAATTAAAGAAATCCTTGCACAGGAATTTGTAGGATCTTATGCCAGCTATGACTTTTCTAAAGATCTTATCCCAAACCAAGTGTTTTATAAGGTTCCACTACAGAAATGACATGCCCTGAAGCAACAGTTCTAGCAAAACCTATCCATGAAGAGTTACAGCAATTAAACACCTCCATGTGCACCAAGGCCAGGGTCTTGAAGGGCTTACTTCAGAACATTTAAACAATTGATAGAGCACCTAATAACCTCACTCAAAAGCTGTTTTAAGGAATAGGACAAAAGGCAACATTTCTTAGGGATACCTTAGCTGACAAAGTATTGATATTTCCAAAGCCCTATAAAGATAAACCTTTAGTAGTTATCACCAATCTCACTTCTTCAATTAGATTTAAAGAATTTTTGCCAAATTCCTTGCAAACAGGCTTTCTTCCAAAATATATATCCCCACTACAGCAAGGTTTCATGAAAAACAGAACCAGGAGCCAAGACCTGGTTAGGCTTTGGTTGAGTGTGCAAAGATGGTGCTGGCACTATAACATTTGTAGTGTGTTAGTTATAGTTGATTTCAAAAAGGCTTTTGACTCAGATGAATGGTATTTTATTGGTATTTTATATGCACACTCTGGGCAAATTTAAATTTCCCTGAAACTTTTGTAAAGATATGTAAATTACTGTATTTGGGGCCAACACAATATATATCGCTAAATGTGTCTCTTCCCCAGTGCACAGCCCCCACTGGAGAATGTGTCAATGATGCTCCTTTCCCCTCTTTTTCTTTTAGTGACTGAGGCGTATATTAGACTTTTTGGCAGCCAACTAAGTAACATAGGTATAACCACCCCCAATATGGCATACTCGTTTCTTCATAGTTTGCAGAAGACTGTGAATACCATGTTTCATGCAACCACATAAGCATCATCATAAGGGTGTGGAGGTATTCAAACATTTGGGAAGCTACACAGAATTTGAAATTAATGATGTGAAAAAATCCTTTTTCCACTTTCCATATCTGGAAAGGAAGTGTCTTAATCTACTATTGAGCCAACCCCTTGGAATTGTACATTAGAATGTGGATAACTGGAGATTGTGCTAACCTTTGTTCTCGATAAGATGATCCAAGCTTGTTAGTTACCGACTTACATAGCAAAATAAACTGTTGGAGAAAGCTACACTTACTGTTTCTTACCAAAGTACAGATGATAAAAATGTATATGCTATCTAAAATACTTGATGAGACACCTCCCATGTCTTTATAAATGTGCATATTTAGGTAAACTCCAGAAGCTCATCTCCAATTTCTTATGGGACAAAACCCATCCAAGGATCAGTAGACTTAAGTTATTTCTTCCTCACAGACTTGGGGGGGGGGGGGTAGGCCTCCTCAGTTTAAAAGAATACAACTTTGCTGTAACTGTCCATTTATATTCACTCCAGATTGAAATCCAGACCCACTTGGATTGCTTTTGTGCTCAACGTGATTAAGTAAACTTGCAATAGGATGACATCTCCAATTTCTCACAAAGTGTGGAAGCTGGGAAGCTTGGGTGGAAGGCCAGATATGTAAATAGCAATATGCCAAATGATATTGGAAAAAATAGATCTCAGATTTCTCATAGACAGTAATCTCATTCACTGGACAGACTGGATTAAGACTGGGATTTTGTATGTTTTAGACATTTGGAGCCCCCTTGCCAACAAGATTCATGATTTTAGAAAAATAGAAAAATATATCAAGGGGAGCTGGCTAGCCTGGTGGCAATATTTACGGATACAAAATATGTTGTATGGAGCAAAAGTAATAGTCAGAATTGGTAAAGACAAGACTCTGAAGTAAAAAAATGAGTTAAATTTTGAGCAATTTTCAGGCAGCATGTTTTACAAGGAAAGAGTAAGTTCCTTATATAACCCCTTCTTGATAAGCTGGAACTCTGTATTACCAGAAGACATGGATGTCCCTACTTTAGTCAGAATTATTCAGGCTAGCACTCCCCAGTCTCCATAATATACATCATTTTAGTTTTCTGAAACTGATTTCTTGTTGGCAACATTCCGCCAACTGACTCTTTTATAGAGAATAAATAGTCTAATTCTACTAGATATTGGTGCTGTAATTATAGCACAGCCGACTACAGTCATATAATTTGGGCATACCCAGAGGTCGAGCAGATATGGGGAAAAACTGCAGGAGGCCATGACATGGGCTTCCCCTCCCAGACATTACTCACCCTGAATTGGAAGAGGAGTGTGAGAAAGCTGTACATTTTCACTCTGCTTATTCCATTTATATCCTGAATATAGTATGTGAAATGTTGGGTTCGACTACTCACATGCTGGAAACAAAATTGCTGAGTGAAATATTAATAACATCAAATATGTAGATGATACCAATGTAATGGCTGAAAGTGAGGAAAATGAAAAGCCTGTTGAGGAAGGTAAAAGTAGAAAGCACAAAAGATGACTTCATGATCTATCCATCCGCAACCTATTTTTCCCATTTTTGTACATGGTGTTAGGGTGTCACTTCAACAGTGACAATCCATGGTCCAGCATCACAAAAAAAAAATAAAATTGTGTCATCTAGCCTATCATGTTTTTGCAAATAGATAGGGAAGAATTGTTAGGTTGTAACAGATTTATTTTCCTGGGCTCAAATATGTCTGCAGATGGTGATCGCAGCAATTAAAAATAACCTGCTTTTTGGAAGGAAAGCCATGGCAAATCTGGATAAGATTTTAAAGAACAAAGACAAAGGTCCATACATTCAAAACAATGGATTTCATGCTAATAACATATAGATGTGAGAGCCGGACTGTAAGTGAAGATATGCATTAGAAAATGTATGCTTTTGACAAAGGTATTAGAGAAAACTTTTGAGAATTCCATGGACTGCAAAAGATTAAATCACTCAATATTTAAGTAAATAAATCCAGACTGTTCATTAGAAAGCCTAAAACTCTTGCATTTACCACATAATGTATGAATAAGATTTACCAAGAAGATACTGATGGTAGAACAGATTAAATGCACAAGTAGAAGGGAGCAGAGGCTTTGATGATGAATTTCCAAGAACGTAAATAAGCAGTTCTTGATAGACGGGCCTGACTTGCTGAAATCCCTGAGGTCATGAAGAGTCAGATTTGACTAAATGGTTAAAACAACATTTTCTTTATCATGGGACTTTTCATTGATGTGTGTTGCTATTTTAATTATTTTAGAAAAAACACCTTGGATGGCAAGAAATATATAGGAGTATGATTGATGTGGATTATCCTGCAACCTGTTGCAGTTTTCAGATACACATTTCATCTGAGCCATCAGAATGGCATTAGGACTGCTGAAGTTGCATTTTAGAAACTTGAAGTCAAGGTTAGAGATGTTTATTTTTATTCAGTCTCTGTGTCTGCCAGTAGCTGATAGTAAACAAAGCAGCTCAGCAGCTGTTGCTTATGAGTCTTTGTATGAAAGATTTCAAGCCTGCATAAAGTAAAGCACTGTTGGTGATTCCCTGCTGGGCCAGGAAAATAAACCTATATTTTTGTCTGTGACTGTCAGATTTCATATTTCATATGTTTTTCATTGGTTAAATAGTTTCTTGAATGATACTTAAATACACAGTGAAATTCTGGGCCTTTTTGTTTATCTGAAAGATTTCAAGCCTGCTTAAAGTAAAGCACCACTGGTGATTCCCTGCTATGTCAGAAATGTACACCTATATTTTTGTCTATGACTGATAGAACTGTTTTCTTTTTTACCTCCTCCATTTTGTTTTCTGTTTTAAGAAATCTGCTTGGCCTGGTGTTTTTCTTCTGTGTGTGAGAGACAGGTACATAAATTATCCAGGCCTCACATTTCACATTTTTTTCATTGGTTAAATTGCCTCTTGAGTGATATTTAAATGCCCAGTGACATTTGAGATCTTTGTCTTTGAATGATTTCAAGCCTGCATAAATTAAAACACTGCTGGTGATTCCCTGCTAAGTTTCCCCACCCTCTCTCCTATTCACTGATTTGCTTTTTTTAAACCTGGTAATTTTCAGCTTCCCACCCCTACTGTAAATTGAGCTTGATAAGCTCCTTCCTTTCTACACTGCTGCTATCTTGAATTATTTGCCTTTCCTTGTGCTTATATTGAAAGTGTGCATTTTGCTTCTTATTGTCTGTTCTATTGATTTATATATCTAAATTCATTAGCTAGCTGCTGGATAAAGTAGTGTATTTTTACACTCTACCAAGCACTTGTTTTTACATCAAGGGGTCAATGGATTTTTCATCTAATGCAGTGGGAGGTAGCCTGGTCTGTTTAGGCTGGAGGTAGTCTGGTATGTTTAGGTTGGGGAAACACTTGAGATATCGGCATGTAGTTTTATTGGCTGGAGGACTTATTAATCAGCTTATCTTGTTTTTTTAGTGCTTTTATAAATTGTGTATAGTTGAGTGGCTCTTGGCTCATTTATACAAAGCAACGTACTTGTATTGAATAATCAGACTTTTATAAGCTGTTTAAAGTACACTGCTATATCCATATCTTCGTTTGTTTGTGATAGCATTTTGTATCTGTAAGTTTGTCTGGTAGGGTTTTGTATCTTTTATGTTTGTTTGTGATAGCATTTCATGTTGGACACTCCTTTACTGTGCTTTTACATTAGCAGGATGGATTATTTATCTGGTGGCAGTAGGTGTTTACCTGGTCTATCTGAGCTGAGAAACACACAAAAAGGCTGTTCTCTTATGTATTGTGACTGTACTTCTGCAGTTTCAAAAAACTGTACTGTCTGCTGCTGCTTTGCACTGTATTTCACTGTTTCTGTTAGTTGCAAGGCTGTTGCAGGTAGTTTATATGGTCTTGTTACACTTTGGCGCCAAACCAGCTATTTTACATTAAGAAGGTGTTTTTCTGCACCCTTGTGGCAGAAGTCTGTTGATCTAACCTGTCTGAGTTGGGGATTGCTGGTGAAAGGCTTATTGTGTACTTTCCAAATTTGTAGTTAGCTTAAAACCTGTTTCTATTTGCTCATATTTAAGCCTTGTGTTTGTACTGTGCTGCTTTCTCTCGGTGGCAGTTAACAGTGCCCTGAATAGATGCAAAAGCCAGAAGCTCAGTTTTTCCATTAAACAGCTGTTGGTGAAAGCCTTCCGAGCTTCTTTGCTGCTCTAGGAGGAGCTCAGTTGCACACTGAGCAACATTACCTTATTGTTTAACCTTAGTCTACACAAAGTTTAAGTCCATCTTGTAGTCTCAGTGCTACCAGCACATTCCTGTCAAATTAACCCATTCCCTTCCCTATTAAAACATACAGTAAGAGCCTGCTATAATGGACAGGCAGTTTCCCATCATCTCTCTAGCCAGCCTGATAGACATGGGAATCCTGAAGCAATGTAGCACTTATCTCATGTATACTGACAGCCACTTACTCCTGAAACAAACAAATACTTTATGGGAGAGATGTAGTTATACTATGAAATTGGGGGCAAGACTGACATAAGGACAAATTGTATGCCAAACAGGTTGTCAGCACAGATGCCATTTCCACTCTAAATAAGGACATGACATATAAACTTACTTATGTTGAGGTGAGCACTAGTAACTTAATAAAAGATCAGAGGCCTCCCAAATGGAAACCACTTACACACATAGCAATGCAAAAAACTGTCACAACACACAACACATACACCAGTGTTTCAACAAATAAGCCCATAGGACGTCATACCACAAAACCTAATATATTAGTCATAGGTGACACCATTGTGAGACACATGGGTATTCCCCATCCAGGCTGGATTAAGAGCGGGTTACAGTCAGCTGCCTGTAAGGTGCCAGGATCCATTAAGTCACTCAAGCATTCAAGTCACTCAACCACAAGTACCAGTATGACTCTGTCATAGTTCATGTGGGAGTGAATGACTTGAGACATACCTCACTGGACTATATGAAGAGAGACTTAACTGAGCTCTCAGATGATGTGTCGCAGACAGGTATAAGCCTAGCCTTAAACAGCATTCTACTTTCTGCAAGGATGATGCCACAATACAAACAAAAATGATTGATTTTAACAACTGGCTTAGCTTTTGGTGTCAGTCCAGTTGGATCCAATATATGTCAGCCTGGGAAAACATGGTTGACAGGCCATGCTGCTTTGCCAGAGATGGTCTTCAACTGTCTTCTCTAGGCTTTCAGATACAGGCAAAGGTGCTTACTTTCCCCATAGTGCCTTTTTTTAGGCAATATCAAAACAACATTTCCAACATAAAAAAATCCACTCGAGATAAACTCAAGGTTATGCTGCTTAATGCTAGGAACCTAAACAGGAAACTGCACTCCCTGGAAGAATTCCTCACTTTGGAAGATGCTGATGTCTGTGCAGTCACTGAGACATGGTTCAAGGCTGCAGAGAGCACCCTGGCCATGCAAGGCTACAATACCTTCCACACATTCAAACATCAATACAAGCCTGAATGAACTGAAGGTGGAGGAGTATCCATCTTCGTTAAAACCAAATGCTTCTTGAGACTGATTAAACAGTATGACTCTCTTGAGCTACTCCAGGTCCAACTAACTACAGGTAAAACACCCTGCCACATCATTGCTAGCTATAGGTCCCAACTATGAATCAAAAGAAGCACACTGCCAGAGTCACTCACTATACAGCCAAACACTTTGCTCATGGGAGATTTCAACTATCCTTCCATCAATTGAGGTGACATACATAAGCACAAACATGTTTGCCCTGATGTTTCTGGACTTTGTCAATATAAATGCTGTGGAACATTTAGGCTGCACCCCACAAGGGGATCAACTGTCTTAGATACAGTACTCACCAACATGGGAGGTCACTGAGCTACCTGTGTGTGTTGCTCTCCCTGGTAAGGTTAGACCATAAATCTGTCTCATTTGAAATAACAATCAGACCTGACATCCCCACAGGAGCAAAAAAAAAACTAAAAAAATTCTCCAAAGCAAGCTGCAGCCTACTAAGCAATGATATAAAAAGTTTCAAACTCCCTGCTAACACAGCCAACAATGACTCCGATGTAGAGAAGTACACAGATGCTCTGTATGAACACTTAAACAACTGCATAGACTCAACTGTACCTGACTGGATTAAAACCAGGTCCCCCCCCCAAAAAAAAAAAAAAACAGAAGGCACCCTAGTTGACCTCAAGTATAAATAGGTTATATAACAAAAGGAAGAAACTGATGTCTAAGGAGAAGAGGGAACTTACTCAGCAGAGGAAGAATATCCTCCACAGCTTGAACAAGCAAATTGGATATCTTGTAAAATTCTCTAAAGCTAATTATGAAACTAAATTAGCATCCCCAGCTAAGGATAATCATAAAGCACTCTTTAGCTATGTCTGAAATTTAAAAGGGAATGCCCAGCTATGTGCTGAACTTGTAGTGGATTGTACCACTCATACTGGAGCTGAAGAAATTGCCAATCTGCTAGCTGACAGATCTGCCACAAATTTCACCTCCCTGTCCCCACCAGCTGTACCCCAAAGCATACCTGATGCCAGTTTTCTACCTATTATTTCCAAACAGCAGGTCATATCTGCACTCTCCAAGACCAAAAACACAGCCTCTATGGGACCAGATAACATCCCAGGCTGCTTACTAAACAATCTAAAACAAGACTTAGTGGAATCACTTGGCACTCTGTTTAACCACAACCTGAACACTGGCTTTATTCCAGCAGAGTGGAAAACAGCAACAGTAATCCCCTTGCATAAACTGACCCTGGGAACTACAGACTGGTAGTCTAACCAGCCCTATGCACAAGGCCATGGAAAGAATCATCATGGACATCAACAAGGACATAGGTGACCTTCAAACTCATGGCCTGACCCAATTTGGCTTCGTTAAGGATAGAGCATGCTTATTAAACCTGGTGGACTTCTTTGAGAATGCCACCAAAGCCCTGGATGAATGAAAAATAGTACATACCACCTATCTTGACTTAGCCAAGGTTTTGACACATTTCCCCACTCAGGTATCTTTGAGAAATTCTCCCAGCTGGGTATTAGCCCTTACATCACTAGACGGTTAGCCAACTGGCTGACCGACATAATGCATGCTGTCAAAGATGGGATTCCACCTGTGCCACTAGACCAGATGTTCTTCGTGTTTCACTGTTGCAGTCATCACACTTGGGTTATCCTGCCAGGGGTAGCCTTCAGTCGGCCCAAATACCAGAGACTTAGTATTTCTGCATCGGTTGCTGTCACTCCAGGACTGATGTCAGGTCATCAGTCGTATAAAATCAGGCAACCAACACCATTACATCAGTCTTTCTTGCCGAGGAGCCCAAAGCAGAAGCAGTTTGCAAGAGTGCCGATCGGCTGCTACTTGAATTTTTTGTTTCCGAAATTGAAGTTGAAGTCTTCTAAAGCTAAGTACCCCATTGCAGATCCTTTTTTCTTGCTCTAACCGATGTCAGAAAAAGTTAACAATTGTCTCACCTTGGGAAAGCAAATACCACACTGAGATTTCCATTCTTACTGCATCACCTGTTTAGGCCCTGACCACAACGTCCCTCGCTGTCGGTTTTGTGCTTTGTTCAACGCCAGAACTGTATGTTGTCGGGCCCTTATTGTAGCTAAATATTTTCGCTCTAGATCTCCATATTCCAAAATGGCTTCTGAAAAAACATAAGAATAAAGACAGACCGCACAGTTTCAAAACTGCCGACGACATTTCCGTTAAGCTAATTGCCAGTTCACCGGTACTCAGTGAGGTGCTTTTGCAGCCCCTGATACCCGCTTCTATGGATTTGCAGGCCTCTACCGATACCTCTTCGTATGCCGCAAGACTCTTCGTTGACTAAGGATCCTGCAGATGTCTCTACCTTGGATGGGTCCAGAGCCACTGTGCAGGCATCGGCTTCCGAGGAAGTTCTTTGGACTACCGATATTTGACACAAACCAATGACTTCTTTCGTGTCTTCAGTTCTTTCTAAAACTACCGAGTTTCTAAGGCCTAGGGTACAAACTACACCTAAAAAAACAACGACCCAAACTCAAGCACCTGCTTCCATGCCTCAATCTCAAATGCTTAAAATGGTGGAAGACCTTATCATGTTTATTAGGGGAAGCCAGCCTACCACTTCTAAAAGAAAGAGACTTGTCCCCAGCAGATTTATCTGACCAGGAGTCCGACTCTGAGGTTTCAGAATATGAAGACATGCCTTTGTCTGCTTATTAGGATTCAGATGCAGAGGAATCAATTCTCTCTGCCTCTCCTCCAGAGGATTTTTCTTTTGGTGAAACCCTACATATTTTGAGAGAACATTTTCATTGGGAATGTCAGGATTATCCTCAGTCCAAAAAGAGACTCAGGGAATTTTTAGATTTACCAGAGCACAGACCCTTAGCTATCCCTCCTGTCCTTGATGTTGTGGATGATGTTTTCATGGAATCTAGTTTAAATCCTGACACCCTACCACCTGCTCCCAGGAAACCTGACAGGTATTACAGAGTCCCTGACTCACACAAATTTATTTTCAAAAATCCTACTGCAGATCCAGAGGTCATCTCCCAGGGACCTAAAGCAATAAAAGCAACCACAGCCAAGAATCCCACCCCTTCGGATAGGTATTCCTGATGTTTTAGCCAGATGGGGTAAAAAAGTATACACCTCTGCAACTCTTGCCATTAGAGCACTAAATTGTCAGTTCCACATGTTGAAATACCAGCAACATACAATGGAACTCCTTAAACAAAAATGATCTAGCTTTCCTGCTTGTGCAGAAAATAAAGAATTACAGGAGCTTATGCATTCTGCAAACCAAGTTACTAAGCACACCTTGCAATGTGGCTTTGATGCCCTAGAAGCATCCTGCAGGGCAGCAGTCACAGGTTCTGTAATTAGAAGGCATGCTTGACTTAAAGAACAAACCTTGCCAGACCACGTCAAATCAAAATTATTGAACGCACCATTGTAGAAAGACAATTTGGCACCAAGGCCGAAGATGCCTTAAAAAAGATGGAAGAAAAAGCTAAATTTATGCAGACAGTTAAAGACCTTGCAAGTTCAGCCCCCGTGGGTCAGTAGGCATTGCCCCTCCAAGCACTGGTCCTTTCCAGCCCCATCAAGGCCAGCTCAGACAAGACCTTAGGGAAGCAGACCCCCCCAGACAGCAGTCCCAGGAATGCAGAGATCTAAGCAATGGAGTTCCTCCACTTCCAAACCAGGGAGTGCTAAGCTACCCACTTATGGAAAGAACTCACAATGACTTTACAGCTCCACCCCTTTCCTCTGCCCACCTGCTTGTCCCCTAGGAGGAAAACTCTCCTCTCATGCAAAAAACTGGGCTTCCATCACCAACGACTGATAGGTCCTCAACATAGTGTCCCAGGGATACAAATTTTATTTCCACACACTGCCAACCCCAAAAGGGTTCCCAGATCTTCCAAACCAGTGGGCAGAGGCACAAAACCAAGTCCATTCCCTGCTCTCCATGAGGGCAATACAGCCTGTTCCTGCAGAACAGATAGGCCAAGGTTTCTATTCCAGGCTCTTCCTGGTAGCCAGAAAAGAGGGCACCTGGCACCCAATCCTCGATCTATCAATTCCAAGCACTTTCCTGGTGATACCAAAATTCAAAATGCTCACCCTCCAACAGTTTCTTCCTATGCTTTCCAAGGATGCTTGGTTAGCCAGCCTAGACCTAAAAGAGGCCTATCTACACATTCCAATCAGGGATTCTTGCAGGAAATATCTACGCTTCAGGGCAGGATCTATGCACTTTAATTTCTCTGTGCTTCCCTTTGGCTTAGCCACTGCTCCCAGAGTTTTCACAAAATGCCTGGCTCCTGCCATTGCTTTTTGTAGACAAAGAAATATTCAAATTTACCCCTACTTAGATGATTTCCTGATTCAGGCAGACAGTCAGGAAAAGGTATTACAGCACCTGACCTTTGTAAAAGACCTACTGACCTCCCTGGGGTACACTATAAATGAAAAGAAATCCAAACTAGTCCCCACTCAAAAAATTGTATTCCTGGGAGCAAGCCTGGACACAGCAATCCCAGATGGCATTCCTTACTCCAGAAAATCAAGCCTATCTGACAGGCTACTTCTCTCAACTAGCCATTAGAACCCAGTTATCCACAAGAAAATCCTGCAAGCTCTAGGGCTCATGGCTTCCTGCATTCTTCTCATTCCATATGCCAGACTGCGTATGAGGAAACGACAGTGGTACGTAAAAAGCCTTTGGTGTCAACACTCTCGGGACCTGGAAACTATCATACTTATGATACCTTGTCTAAGGAAAAACTTTCTTTGGTGGGCAGCAGCATGCACAAGGTCCTTCCTTTTTCACAACCCCATGCCGCCCAGACCTTAACCAAAGATGCATCAGATTATGCTGGGGTGCACACCTGGATGGCAGGTGCATTCAGGGCCATTGGAGCCCAAATCAAATGCATCTGCACATCAACCAAAAAGAGATGCTAGCTGTTCAGCATGCTCTGACAGCTTTCAGACCCCTACTATCCCGGGGCCTCTACTGATCAAAACCGACACCACCACAGTGATGTGGTACATCAACAAGCAGTGAGGAACTCACACCTATCCCCTCTGCAGGCTAGCCATGACCCTTTGGCAAACGGCTTCAGCCATGCAAATTTACCTGCTAGCACAATTCCTGCCAGGCTCCCAAAACTCTTTGGCAGACAACTTAAGCAGAAAACTCCTAGACCCACATGAGTGACAGCTAGACCACAACACCTTCAACCTTGTAACCCAGAAATGGGGCATGCCGAAGGTGGACTTATTTGCCTTCCACAACAATCACCAGCTCAGCAAATTCTGCACTAGGGAACCTCACAGCAAGGCCTGGAAAGTGGATGCCCTATCCTTCCAATGGGTAAACCTCTTGATCTGTGCATTTCCCCCTGGTCTTCTACTCATAAGGATATTACTCAAAAAAAGGGAGGAAAAACCAATAGCAATCTTGATTGCCCCAGACTGGCCACGCCAGCACTGCTACCCACTGCTGCTCAGTCTGTCACCCCTGCCTCCATGGCACCTTCCTCAGATCTCAAATCTCCTCCTGACCCAACAGAATGGAAAATTCATGCATCCACAATTGCAGACCCTGAACCTGGCAGCCTGGCTTATTCCCTGACCTCTCCTCCAGTTGCCAGCCTAAGCAAGCAAGTGCTGGATGTTATACATGAGGCCAGATGCCCCAGCACTAAAAAAATCCTATGCTGACAAGTGGAAAAGGTATTTCACCTGGATCCAGAATAAGGGAGCTGATACAGCACAGCCCTCCCTACCTCTCATCCTGGATTACCTAGCAGACCTACTTCACAAGGGCCTATCCTTCTCTTCTATTAAAATTCATGCCTCTGCCATCTCTGCTCATTACAGCACAGAGCCACCTCTCTTTTCTCACCCTCTCATCAAACAGTTCCTAAGAGGGACTAACAATTTAAGGCCACCCAGAAAAGCTCCTACCACAGCTTGGGACCTTAACTTTGTGTTTGGAAAAACTCACACTACCCCCCCTTTGAGCCTGCAGCTTCAGCAGAGTTAAAATTCCTGTCTTGGAAAATAGCCTTGCTTCAGGCCATCACTTCAGCTAGAAGAGTCTCAGAGCTACAAGCACTAATGGTTGTGGAGCCTTTCATAATTTTTCATGCTGACAGTGTCTCCCTCAGGACTAACCCAACCTTCATGCCTAAAGTGGTGTCCAGTGTGGCTCTCAACCAATCTATTCATTTGCTCATCTTTTTCCCTAAGCCTCAAAATAAAAGGGAAAGGATTCTGCACTTTTTAGATGTGCACAGACAACTTAGATTCTAGCTGGATAGGACTAAGCCCTTTAGGAAAACTGACCAGTTGTTAGTTAGCTTTGCAGCAGGGGCGGAGGGCAAGGGCATATCCAAACAAATCATTTCCAAATGGATAGCACACTGTATCCATTTCTGTTACAAACACCATAGGAAACCACCTCCACTGGGGGTCAAGACACATTCTACAAGGGCAACCTCCACCTCTGCAGCTTTCCTCAGAGGGGTCCCTACCAGGGACATCCTGGAGGCTGCAACATGGAGTTATGTTCATCCCTTCACCAAGCATTACCACCTGCCTATCTTTTCCAAATCCAGGGCAGGCTTTGCAACTGCAGTCTTGCAGGGCATACTGGCCAGCCCCACCACTTCTTGACTGCCTCCACCCTTTACTTCAGCTTTGGGAATCAACCTAAGTGTGATGACTGCAAAAGTGAAACACGAAGAACCCTCCATCCTCCTTGTCTCTCTCATTCTCTGTCTCCTTCACTCTCGACAAGGATTTTTGGTATTTACTTTCTACTGGTGGTGTTCTTCCACCAAGACCTAGCTCCCTTTTTGGGGGGGTTTCTGACATTTGGGGCAAGAAAAACTGATGTAATGGCATCGGCTGCCTTTTTTTATACCACTGACGACCTGACATCAGTCTTGAAGTGACAGCAACCGACGCAGAAATACTAAGCCTCTGGTAGTCGGGACGACTGAGGGCTACCCCTGGCAGGATAACCCAATTGTGATGACTGCAACAGTGAATACACTTGAACATATACATTTATGGTAAGTGTACACAACTGTACTTTATCAGTGGTGTACCACAAGGATCTGTGCTGGGTCCTCTACTGTTTGGAATCTACTTCTCGGAAGTCCAGGCAAAAGTTGATGGCCTGTGGCTCACCACGTTCGCTCATGATTGCAAACTGGGCACAATCATTGAGTCCCCCAACTGTGTTAACATATTACAAATGGAATCAGAAAAATAGCTACCACCAAATGCAAGTCTCCAGGCCCAAAAAACAAATATAGTCCAAATGTAAACAAACCAAAAAAGGACCAATAGCAGGCTGCAGATTCCAGTTTCAAAGTAGTTTATTCCAGAACAGATGACATCCAAACACAAAACAACACTAGCGCTTTCATAGGTGTGTACCCCACTTCATCAGGTGTAACAATGTTTAATTTAAGCATCATTTTATACTCTAGAAGTGCTGCAAAACAGCCAGTGACTGGTCACATGATATTTTTAGTTAAAGCCACATACACATTTCCTTAAAGAAAGTGGTACAAATATAAAAGCATACAATATAAAAGCATACATAATAATGTATTGAAAATACACATAAAACTTTATTAAAAGTATTAAAAAAAAATATATATATATATATATATATAT
This sequence comes from Protopterus annectens, assembly GCF_019279795.1. Taxonomy (NCBI): domain Eukaryota; kingdom Metazoa; phylum Chordata; order Ceratodontiformes; family Protopteridae; genus Protopterus; species Protopterus annectens. The sequence goes on from NC_056744.1 coordinate 1,568,685,035, forward strand.
ATTAAAATGCATATATTAAAAACTGATACTTAAAGTATAAACATATATGAAAAACGTTTTCATCGAAAAAGTAGTCTCTTCTTTAAAATAGGCTTCAGAGGTATATGGTCATTTAAACCATGCCCACAGTCTGCTTTCAGTCTAACAATCCATTTGGCTACTAAGGCCTCAGTTTTATTGTGGAGATCACCACCTCTGATATTTTTATTAACCCTTCCTATCACAATAAACTCAAAAATATGTCCATCATCATTGTCACTGACAAGCTTAGAAAGTGCATTAACTTTATCCCTTCTACTAATATGAAATATATGTTTTCTGATTCGATCTTTAAGTGCCCTATCAGTTTTCCCAACATAGAATTTAAATCATTTCAAGCAATGTGCAAGATATACCACATGTTTAGTATTACATGTTGCAGAAATTTTAAAAGTGTATCCCCTTTTTTCATCTGGGTGCATAAATTTAGTACTGGTGTTCAAGTAACTATAATAATTACACCATCCACACATAGTTAAACCTTCATATTCTAAAGCTTTAAATTCATTCCTTGGAAAACATAGCTTCCTTTTAAGGGACAGCTCATTCTAAAACAAAAACTAGGTTCATGGTCAATAACATTACTAATGTCTTTGAGGTTAAAATACCCCAGTTTTTATTTACTTTGCCCATATATTTATATACATCAGATGAGTGTAGTATAGGGGCATCTTAAGTTTCCTTGTAGTATTAGTGTTTTTAATGTTACTATAGGTACTTCTGTCTGAGAAATAAGGTTTTGCAACTGAATCTCTAAGTTTGACCACTCCCTGTACATTATTCTTTACCATCTTCTCATCATAACCTCTCTCTATTAAATTTTTAATAACATTGTCAGTGCAGTCTGTAAAGTCTGCTTCCCTTCCGTTGAGCCTAGAAGCTCTAAAAGCTTGATTTCTTACAACATTCTTAAAAATGTACTGAGTGTGCATGTTGTCATGTGACAACAAAATTATTCACATGGCATGGTTTCTTGTTTTGTGTACAGCCTGTTGGTGTCATCCCTCAATATCGCTACATCAAGGACATTGATTTCATCTACGGAATTTATGGAAGTGAATTTTAAAAATGTGGTACTACTATTAACATAACACAAATTTAGATAACTGTTGCTTGGTTCCATTCCATAAAATAAAAAGGTCGTCCACAAATCTTCTAAAAAGTGAAATATATTTACTATTAGGACCCTTTAACAAATATTCATCTTCCCAAACCACCATAACGGCATTGGCGTAGCTATTGGCACATGAGGTGCCCATAGCTACGCCATTGCTCTGCCAGTAAAAGGTTTTTCCAAATACAAAAACATTACAGCATAGGACAATTTCAAGTAAAGCCTTTAGAAGTAAAATCTGCCTAACTTCAAAGTTAGAATAAGTCCTAAGAAACTTTTCTATACTCTTAATTACAATTTCATTCGGAATCACCATGAAAAGTGAGACCACATCCATGGTAACAAGTAAGTAATCAGCATTAACATCCAATATTTGTATATAGTCAAACAGATCTTTCAGAAAATGTTCTGTGTCCCTTAGGACCTATGGTATTTCATTCAAAAATGGCCTTAAATTCTTTTCTATGTATATTTATTTATTTATTTATTTACATTTGTTGACTGGGAGTGTCCGACTGGACGTATGTCCATTTTCAGCGGAGGCCCGGGGAGAAAAGCTCCACAGTTAAAATAAACAGACAGTAGTTACATTGGATTACATAGCGATTAACAATTTAACATAGCAATTAATTACAACATATTTACAGATGAAGAACATAGTACATCAGTAGACAACTAGAATCTTTATCTGTGAAGTACATAACAGACATTAACAAATGTTACAATAAGAAGTTCCTGCTGTATAATAAGTACTAGGCTTATGAGCATCTGAGCTTGCTATAATCAAGGTAGTTAGTGGAGTGGAAAGAAAGGTAGTGGTTGGATGGAGTGGGTGATATTAGAGTGGGAGTTGCAAGGGCATAGCCAGCATGTTTTAGGTGCGCTTTTAGTAAAGTTTTGAAGTGGGTGCATGATGGTATGGAGGTAATTGTGGGTGGGAGGGAGTTCCATAATTTGGCTATGGTGCAAGAGAATAGTGCTTCACCAGCAGAGTTATTGGCTTTAGTGATCTGCAAGTGATTTTTGTTGCTGGATCTTAGTGGTCTGGTGGTGCGATAGGGTTGGAGTAGATTCTGGAGGGATGGGACATTTAGCGGATGGTTTACTAGTTTGTGGGCGAGTGAGAGTTGATACCATTGAAGGAGGTGAGGGAGTTCAAGCCAGCCCAGTTCAGCAAGTGAGAGACAGTGGTGACTATGGTAGGATGCCCCTGTGGCGAATTTGGCAATTTTGTTGTAGCAGGTCTCTAGCTTGTTTAGATCACATTGCCTTAGGTTGGTATATATTGGAGAGGCATAAAGTAGGGTGGAGATAAGGTGGGAATTTGCTATTGAAATCTTTGCTGCTGCTTTGGTGAGAAGTTGCTTATTTCTGTATAACGCTCCTAGTTTTTTGTGGACTTTTTTATGGTCATGGATATGTGAATGTCAAATTTTAGTTTATTGTCTATTTCCACTCCTAGCAATTTGGTGTGTTCAGTTGGGTATATAGTGGTGTTGTCTTTTGCTGTGATGTTAAAGTGAGAGTTGTTTTGAGTATGTTTGGTGGGTTGGAAGATGAATAGTTTAGTTTTGTTTGGGTTGAGTATTAATTGGGCATCGGCTAACCAAGTTTCAACAGTGACTTTTTGCAGTTTGGATAGGGACTGGGCTGAGCAGATGATGGTTGAATCATCTGCGTATTGTATGAGTGTGCCATGTTTGGTGGCAGAGGCTAGATTATTGGTGAAAACAGAGAAGAGTAGGGGTCCAAGGATAGATCCCTGGGGAACCCCTATGGAGACAGGTAGTTGGGGAGATATGTCATTCTGCCATACAACGGATTGTTGGCGGTCAGACAGGTAACTCTGAAACCAGTTGGTGACTGATTGAGAGAAGGATAGGTTATTGTGGACAGAGATAAGTTGTTTGTGTGGGACCATGTCAAATGCTTTAGATAGGTCTAGGAAAGTAGCAGAGGAGAGATAGCCATTGTTTTTATGCTGAAGGATAGTGTTAGTAAAGGTGAGTAAAGCAGTGGTGGTGCTATGGTTTGGTCAGAAACCATGCTGAGTATTGGAAAGGAGGTTGTTAGTAAGGAGGTAGTCTGAGACCTGAGAGTGTATGCATCTCTCTAGTATTTTGGAGAGTGGAGAGAGAATAACTATGGGGCAGTAATTGGTTAGTTCTGTGGATGGTCCACCTTTGTGGAGGGGAATTATATGTGATACTTTCCACAGTGTGAGAACGTAACTTTCTGACAGAGATTGGTTAATCAAGATGGATACTGGGTAGGCCAGAGCATCAGATGCAATTTGTAGGTATTCACTTGGGAGGTTGTCTGCTGCTAATTTCGTGGGCTTAAGTTTAGTTAAGAGTTTTTTTATGTTGGAGGTAGGTACAGGAGAAAAAGAGAAGGCAGTGGGGAGATTACTAGTTGAAGGTGTGGGTTGGAGGGGAGGGGGTTGTGTTGTTTAGCTAGTGATAGTATGGTTTGTGTGAAGTGTGTGTTGAATGAGGTAGCAATATTTTCTGAGGAGTGAGGGATGTTAGGAGGAGGGGTACTGGCTTTACCTGGGTGGAGGATGGAGTTTATGGAGGACCAGAATTGTTTGGGGCTGTGTTGTGAGGAGTCTAGGGCAGACTGGTAGTATTGGAATTTGTCCTGTTTTATTAGCTTTTTGACTCTATTGCGTAGTTCTAGGAATTTCTGTCTAGTTGAGGGGGTTTTGGTTTTGTGCCAGTGCTCCCAGGCTTTATCCCTGTTTTTCATTTCTGACTTAGTGGTGTTCTGTAGCCATGGGGAGGGTTGTGCTTTGGTTCTGGAAAGTCTTATGGGGGCATGGTAATTAAGGATGCTCAGGAAGGTAGTATTAAAAAATTCAACTGCGTCATCAAGACTGAGGTACTTTAGAGGATGCCAGTTACATTCTTTGAGGGATGAGATGAATGTGAGTGGGTTAAAGTTTAGTTTTTTACGTATGTGACGGTAGATGACAGGTTTAGCTTGGTATAGGTATTTTTTGAGTAGGAATGTTGTGGAGTGATCACTGAGGCTATCTGATAAGCAGCCTGTTCTATATGACTTGGGGCTCTTACTGACTAGTGCCCAATCCAGGGTAGTGTGCTTGCTGGAGATTTTATTTATCCTGGTTGGCGACTGGACTAGTTGGGTGAAGCCATGAAGATTTACATGATGGGTTGTATGGTAGCCAGAACAGGATTGCCAGTCAATATTGAAATCACCTAAAATGATAGTTTCTTGGGGGAGATGGTGGGTAGATCAGCTGAGGAGGTTTTCTAGTGTAGGGAAGTTTTGGCCAGGTGGAAGTAGCATCCAATTATGTTGATGGTTTTGTTTTGGTTTATTTTGAGGTTGGTATATATTATTTCTTCATTGCCTATTTGTGGAGCTGATGATTTCAAGATCTAGATGTTTAGATGCTGTTTAAATATTATAGCTACACCGACTCCTTTCTTGTTTAGCTGGTCTACTCTTAGTATACTGTAACCTGTAGGGAGTATTTGCTCACTGGTAATGTGAGGTTTTAGCCAAGTTTCTGTCAGGATGACTATATCTGGGGAGTACAAGTCTATGGTGGCATGGAGTTCTTGGATTTTGTTGGGTGCTGTTTCTTTCGGCTTTTCCCGGTTAGGGGTCGCCACAGCAGAACTCCGGTCCACTAATGATTGGTAGTTGATTTTTACATGCCGCATTACCAGCCCTGACACACAACCTTCAACGAAGGTACGCCCCATTCATGCATGTCTCCACTCAGACGACGCTCTAGCCGAGTAAAAGGAAGTCACTTGGCTTTCTATTGGCTATAATATGGGAGAAGTTGTGGTTTCTAGTCTGATTATGAGGATTGGGGTTGGAGATGGTAGTGCCAGGGTTGGGGTGGATGTCTCCACTTAGGGCTAGGTTTGATATGCATGAGGTTATTAGTTTTCTCAGTTTTTGAATGTGTTTGTTTATAAGGGAAACTTTATGATTGGGCTCTGTGGGTGATAGGTATGGTGGGAGGGTTACTATGTTAAGTTGTAGGGATGCTTTATGTTTGAGTAATATAGTTGGTAGAATATATGGGGGGTGCATAGGGATGGTTCTTGAGTTGGTGGGAGGGGAGCTGAGTGAGGGTGAGACATGAGTGGTGGTGTGAGTAGTAATACAGTGGTAGTGGTTGAGTGGGGGAATCATGGAGCTTTGGTAGGATGTAAGATATGCAAGGAGAGTGCATGCAGTGAGCATAGGTAAGGTATGCTTGTACATGTTAGTTGAGGAGGTGTGATAGTAGTGGGAAGATGGAGGAGGTAGTGTTGGGTTAGTGCTGTGGTTGGCTATTGGAAAGATGGGAGGATTTTGTAAGTGTAATAAAGGTGGGACCACTGGGGGCGGGAGGGAATAGGGGGCAGGGTGGGGAGCAAAGCAGGTAGAGACCCTGCTAGTTGCTCTTATGAGGGGGCTGGTAACAATCAGGTAACAGAGTTAACTGATAAATGAACATATGATAGTGACAAGGGTGGTTGTAGTTTTAAAAATGGTGCCTGCCACAGGTAACATTTATTAACTTTGGGATTGTCTTAATACCAATGAGACCTATAGTCTCAAGGAGAGGATGGTCTACTGAGCCTATTTCTATATAGAAATATCTCCCCCTTCCTCTCCTTGAGACTATAGGTCTCATTGGTGGATTAGTTTTACTTTTATGAACTTTAGGTAATCCCCTGTATAAAGGGAATAACAGGATGTTTTATAAGAAAAAAGTTATAGAGCTCATTAGTTATAAGACCTTCATTCAACAATGCTTTTAACTTCTCTTTTATCTGATTAACCATTCTGTTTATTTTAACATTTGTAATTTGCATAGAAAAACTAGTGTCTGCTAACATATTCATTACGGTCTCTCTCAACCTTTTTCATTTTTATCTTACTTAATTTACGTTCATAAGCAGAAACAGACTCTAGTGTCTACAAAGTAATTGTCTAAAACAGCAGTCCCAAAAGATTTAAGTAAATCATCATATTTAACTTTGATAGAAGCAATGAGGGACTTTATTTCTTTTTCAGCTGCTGCAACAAACAAATTCATGTAACAAATGCTGGTGTTAAGATTGACTTTCTGCCATTCTGTCAGTAAATCAGTGTCACAGTTTATATGAGAAGGCATTTTCAATACATGGAGCCCTCTTGGAACGATGTCTTCTTTAATACAAAGTTCCATATGGAATTTTTCATAGAGGTTCCTTTTCAGTTTAAAAAGTTCATTTTCAGTAGTATGCAACTTGTTCTTCAATAAGACAATGTCAACACCACAAACTTCATTATCTGTGTTGTCATAAAAAGGGTGAGAGAGACTGTAATGATTTTTTACATGGCAACGTGTTCTCTTGGATTAGGTTTAGTGGTACTGACACTGCTGCAGTTAGTATGCCTGTACATCATGTGAGAGATGCAGCCATATAGCCAAACTGGAGTCTAAGCTCTCTCAACGCAATACTGGCGCAGCCAGTCAGGGGGAGAAGGTAACCATACACACCACAAATCCAGTCGCACATAGACCTACCACATCATCAAATCAAACACATAAACACACTAAAACATACTCGGAGGCTCTAAATACAAATCTGCCTAAACAGCAGAGACCTCCAAAGCAGACATCCAAGCAACCTCTATTGCACAACAAAAAAAATGCAACACATACTTCACAGAATCAGTGTGCCAAACAGTCACAGCCCTTAAGGACAAACAACACACCTGATACACTTGTAATAGGTGACTCTATCGTCAGGCACACTGACGTCTCGCTCACCAGGCTGAACAAGGAGAAGGTCACGGTGAGCTGCCTCTTGAGCGCCAGGATCCGCCACATAACACAAGCACTCAGGTCACTCCATAGCAAGTACAAATATGACTCAGTCATTGTCCATGCTGCTGTGAATGACCTGAGTCGTACCTCCCTGGACTACATGAAAAGAGACATAGAGGAGCTCTCAGATCATGTAGCCCAGACAGGTATGACCCTGACCTTGAGTAGCATCTTACCCTCACCGAAAATGATGCCACAGTATAAAGACAAAATGATCATTCAAAGGGGATGCAGTGTGTCAGCCTGGGATGACATGCTCGACAAGCCACGCTGCTTCACTAGGGATGACTTGCAATGGGCACCTCTGGGCTTTCGGATACTGGCAAAGGCTCTTGCCACCCCCATAGTGCCTTTTTTAGGCAAGGCTCAAAAGGCAAACCCACCTCCATAGACAACAAAAGGAAAAACAAACTAAGGGTAATGCTACTGAATGCCAGAAGTCTAAATCTCAAAATGCAAGCACTCGAGGCTCTCCTCAGCATGGAAAATATCGATGTCTGAGCAGTAACAGAGACCTGGTTCAAGGCTCCCGAGATCACCCCAGCACTACCAGGTTATACCTCATACCATGCTTTTCGGCCCCAAAACTCGGACTGAACCACAAAAGGAGGGGGAGTATCCATATTCATCAAGGATACCCACACCTCCAGGTTAGTGGCACTGCATGAAGCATCAGAAACCATCCATGTGCAACTAACAGTAGGCAAAACTGCATTTCAGTTTATAGCCTGCTACAGACCACCATCCCAGACTCTGAAACCTCACGTGGCTTTCCTGAGAACATTGGAGAATATGAATGTCTCTCCAAATACCTTTATATTGGGTGACTTCAACTACCTAAGCATAGACTGGGAACACTACTCAAGCCCTAACAGCCTTGCCCAGAGGTTCCTGGAATTTATAAACTCAAATGCTATGGAACAACTGGTCACCGTGCCTACAAGAGGTGTAAACATACTTGACCTGGTCATCACAAACATGGGGGCACTGTGCTCTACAACAGAGGTACACCCCTCATTGCTAAGATCAGACCACAAATTTGTTTCACTGGACATCCACATCCTGACTCCACCACCACCCCAAAAAACACAGTAAAAAACTTCTCCAAGGCTAATTTCACACTCCTTAAAACCGAGGTGAAATCACTCAAAGCCCCCGGGCCAGTGGAAACTACGGCCCAAACAGCAGAGTCCTATATAAATGCGCAATCCTCCAAAGGCAGACGTCCTGTCTGGTGGACCACGGCCATAAATAAACTATACAACAAAAGGAGAAAGCTACTGCAGGATAGAGCAAAATCCCTTAATAAGAAGGCATCACTGATCACTACCAGAAAAAAAACTAAGGTCCCTCATAAAATCTTCCAAGGCCAGCTTCGAGAGAAAAATTGCACAAGACACTAAAAATAACCACAAGGCTTTCTTTAGTTATGTTAGAAACCTGGGTGGCAACTCCCAGATATGCTCGGAGTTAGTCCAAAATGACAAAAAATACACTGAACCCACAGACATTGCCAACATCCTGGCAGACAGGTTCAGTGCAAATCCCCCCCCCCTCAAAGGAGCAATTATCTATCCCAGCAGAGAGTTGTCTCCCTGTCATCACAGATGCTCAGGTAGGAGCCGCCCTCTCCCGGGCTGCTTCCGAGCTAAAACCTCATATTAGGCTACTGTTCAATCTCAGCCTTTCTACAGGTTATGTACCCAAGGAATGGCGTACAGCAACAGTGGTCCCACTCCACAAAGGTGGAGCCTCAACGGACCCTGGAAACTATCGCCCCATAAGCCTGACTAGCCTAGTCTGCAAGGCCATGGAGCAGATCATCATGGGACTCATAAACAAAGACATCGGGGAACTACAGATGCTAGATCCTACACAATTTGGCTTTGTTAAAGGCATATCCTGCCTCCTGAACCTGGTAGACTTCTTCGAAACAGTCACCAAGGCCATAGATGAAGGGAAGGTAGTCCACACTGCTTACCTGGACCTTGCAAAAGCCTTTGACACCATACCCCACTCTGGCATCATAGATAAGCTCTCCAGCCTAAATATCAACCCCTATGTCATAAGATGGGTTGCAAACTGGCTCAAGGACAGAACCCACATGGTTAGAATTGTGGGAGCTATGTCAAACTCTAAACCTGTTACAAGTGGCGTCCCACAAGGCTCAGTCCTGGGACCGCTCTTGTTCGGTATATATTTTTCAGAGGTACAGGCCAACACGGGAGGACTATGGCTGACCAAGTTTGCAGACGACTGCAAACTGGGTGCCATAATCGACTCTCCAGCTGACACGGGCATCCTCCAAAAGGGTCTCACAGAGACAGACGACTGATGCCAAAGCCATGGCCTGAAACTAAATGCCAAGAAGTGTATAGTCATACCCTTTGGAAAAAACAAAGTGCCCACAAACTACCATATAGGCGGAAATCCATTAAGTACTGAGGAAGTAATTAGGGACCTGGGAACCCAAGTTGATAGTAATCTCTCCTTTGACAACCACATTGCCAAAGTGGTTAGAAAGACCTTCTATATAGCCCACCTCATCATGAAAGGGTTCACATTTAGATCCAGGGAGGTCATTGTGCCCCTTTACTCATCCCTCATCAGGCCCATAATTAAATACAATGCCCCGTTTGGGATGTACCTTACCCATCACCTGCAGCAACTGGAGAGACCACAAAAGTACCTCACCAAGAGGATTAAGGGTCTCAAACAGATGACCTATGCTCCCAGGTTAAAGAAACTCCAGCTCTACTCAGTTGCATACCGCCTACTTAGAGGCGATCTGTGCCTGACTTATGAAGCCATGTCCAACCCAGAATTAATGGACATGTTCCACCTCAAAAAATCCAAATCCACTAGAGCTACGCGCTCAAGTGATTTGAATCTCAACACAGAAATTAATAGGACATGCTGGAGAGACAGATTCCTGACCCAGAGGCTTCCAGTACTCTGGAATAGAATCCCAGTCCATATCAGGCAGAGCCCCTCGCTGACTCTCTTCAAGAGAAATCTTGACGAATGGATGGGAGATCGTAAGTTCACTCCGGGGGATCACTTCTGTGTCACTGCTAGACAGAGGCTCAATAAAGTAACCAAAAATAGGGCACAGTAAAACCCATTTTTTAAGGGGTGGCATAAGCCAAATACACTCTGGCTAGGTTGATAAATGCCCTAGGGCATATAGCCTAGTATCAACCTATGAACCTATACTGAATCAACCACAGAAAGACAAGCACTCTCAGTTAATGAGAGACTGTCACAACAGAACACAGTTGAAGGAGAATGTGAAGTGGATTCAACTTTATTGCAGAACTCTGCGAGTGATTCTACGTCCATTGAGGTATCGAATATTGGTTCGAAGGAGAACAATAAAGGATTCAATGGAACTGGGGCCAGAAGAAAAACATTTCTGGTTTCAGCACAGGTGCATCATTCAGCAGCAGCAGAAGCAATAGTAAATGAAGAATGTAGTGCTTCCAGCATTCGCCCTTTAGTCCAACAGAAACTTTGTTTTCCTCTACCTGTAAGAGAGATGGATTTCAAAACCAGGGGCAGAAGCAGAAGTCGCCAAAAGAGGAAACACGAGGGACAGACTTCGGGCCCGGGCAGCTTCAAGAAAGCCTTTTTTCACAAGAAGGCATAGTTTTGAATTTATCTCACAGTACTCTTTCATCAGATGAAATGAGTATCTTGCAAAAAGGACTTTCGTTCATACCAAGTAGGTACTCTGACATTAATGACGTTTTTTTTTTTTTTATATATAAAAAAGTTTTGTAGAGATTTAACATTGAAAATGTTGTTTGCTGAAAATAAAGGTGGAGAAATGAACTTGTTTAGAAAACCTAGTTCATTTATACCACCAGTTAATCCATTAATACATGCATTTGAGACAATATGTATACAAGAAGTGTATAAAATACAGAGTGTTGAAGGCAACGGAGGTTATATGAAAAATAACTTAAATAAGAATGAAAGGAAGGCCCTAACAAACTTGTAGGAAAATGTTAGCATTGTAATCAGGCCTGCTGATAAGGGGGACCCCATTGTTGTCATGGACTCTCATATGTATACACAAGCTATGCAAACTATGTTAACAGACACTAGTTTTTATATGCAAATTACAAATGTTAAAATAAACAGAATGGTTAATCAGATAAAAGAGAAGTTAAAAGCAATGTTGAATGAAGGTCTTATAACTAATGAGATCTATAACTTTTTTCTTAAAGAACATCCTGTTATTCCCTGTATACAGGGATTACCTAAAGTTCATAAAAGTAAAACTAATCCACCAATGTGACCTATAGTCTCAGGGAGAGAATGGTCTACTGAGCCTATTTCTATTTACATATTTAAGGCCATTTTTGAATGAAATGCCATAGGTCCTAAGGGACACAACATTTTCTGAAAGATCTGTTTGACCATATACAAATATTGGATGTTAATGCTGATTACTTACTTATTAACATGGATGTGGTCTCACTTTCCACGGTGATTCTGAATGAAATTGGAATTGAGAGTATAGAAAAGTTTCTTATGACTTATTCTAACTTTGAAGTTAGGCAGATTTTACTTCTAAAAGCTTTACTTGAAATTGTCCTATGCTGTAATGTTTTTGTATATGCAAAATCCTTTTACTGGCAGAGCAATGGCGTAGCTATGGGCACTTCATGTGCCAATAACTATGCCAATGCTGTTATGGTGGTTTGGGAAGATTTGTTAAAGGGTCCTTATAGTAAATATATTTCATTTTTTAAAAGATTTGTGGACGACCTTTTTATTTTATGGAATGGAACCAAGCAACAGTTATCTGAATATGTGTTATGTTAATAGTAGTACCACATTTTTAAAATTCACTTCCATAAATTCTGTAGATGAAATCAACTTCTTTGATGTAGTGATATTGAGGGATGACACCAACAGGCTGTACAGAAAACAGTATTAGAAACCATGCCATGTGAATACTTTGTTGTCACATGACAGCATGCACTCTCAGCACATTTTTAAGAGTGTTATAAGAAATCAAGCTTTTAGAGCTTCTAAGCTCAACAGAAGGGAAGCAGACTTTATAGATTGTACTGACAATGTTATTAAAAATTTAATAGAGAGAGGTTATGTTGAGAAGATGGTAAAACATAATGTACAGTAAGTGGCCAAACTTAGAGATTCAGTTGCAAAACTGTATTTCTCAGACAGAAGTGCCTCTAGTAACATTAAAAATACTAATACTACAAGGAAACGTAAGATGCCCCTATAGTACTCATCTGATGTATTTAAATATATGGGCATAGTAAAGAAAAATTGGGGTATTTTAACCTCAAAGACATTAGTAATGTTATTGACCATGAACCTAGTTTTTGTTTTAGAATGAGCTGTCCCTTAAAAGGAAGCTATGTTTTCCAAGGAATCAATTTAAAGCTTTAGAATATGAAGGTTTAACTATGCGTGGATGGTGTAATTATTGTAGTTACTTGACCACCAGTACTAAATTTATGCACCCAGATGAAAAAAGGGGATACACTTTTAAAATTTGTGCTACATGTAATACTAAACATGTGGTATATCTTGCACATTGCTTGAAATGTTTTAAATTCTATGTTGGGAAAACTGATAGGGGACTTAAAGATTGAATCAGAGAACATATATTTCATATTAGTAGAAGGGATAAAGTAAGTGTACTTTCTAAGCATGTCAGTGACAATGATGATGGACATATTTTTAAGTTTATTGCGATAGGAAGGGTTAATGAAAATATCAGAGATGGTAATGTCCGCAATAAAACTGAGGCCTTAGAAGCCAAATGGATTGTTAGACTGAAAGCAGACTGTGGGCATGGTTTAAATGACCATGTACCTCTGAAGCCTATTTTAAAGAAGAGACCACTTTTTCCTTGAAAAGGTTTTTCATATGTGTTTATACTTTACGTATCAGTTTTTAATATATGCATTTTTAATATATATATATTTTTTAATACTTTTAATAAAGTTTTATGTGTATTTTCAATACATTATTATGTATGCTTTTATATTTGTACCACTTTCTTTAAGGAAATGTGTATGTGGCTTTAAGTAAAAATATCATGTGACCAGTCACTGGCTGTTTTGCAGCACTTCTAGAGTATAAAATGATGCTTAAATGAAACATTGTTACACCTGATGAAGTGAGTTACACACCTATGAAAGTGCTAGTGTTGTTTTGTGTTTGAATGTCGTCTGTTCTGGAATAAACTACTTTGAAATTGGAATCTGCAGCCTGCTCCTGGTCCTTTTTTTGTCTGTTTACATATTACAAATGGAGCTAATATATACAAATGATTGGTGCCAAAGCCACGGACTAAAAGTAAACACAAAAAAAGTGCATTGTTATCCCCTTTGACAAAGACGAATTCCCTGCAAATTACAATACTGACAGCATCCCCTAAGCTCAAACACAATGGAGTGAGATTTGGAAACATAGGTTGATAGCAATCTAAACTGTGATTACCATCTCTCCACAGTGGTAAGGAAGGTCTTCTACATTGCGCATCTCATAAGTAAGGGCATCGCATCCATGACTCAGAATGTTATAACTTCTCTGTACTCGACCCTCATTAGACCACTACTAGAGTACAATGCTCCCTTCTGCATGTACCTCACCAGACACCTGCAGCAGCTGGAGAGACCACAGAGGTTTCTCACCAAGAACATTCCATGCCTCCACAACATGACCTGTGTGGGAAGACTGAAAACCCTGTCACTGTACTCTGTGTCTTACAGGCTGCTGAGAGCAGCTTGTGCCTGGCCTACAGAGCAGTCTCTGATGCTGCCCTACTGAAAATGCTGCACACCCACAAATCAAATGGGATAAGAGTAACTCTCTCCAGGGATCTCAACCTAGTCTCTGACATTAACAGAACATGTTGGAGAGAGAGAGATATCTCCCAGAGATTGCCACTGCTTTGGAATAAACTCCCAGTTCACATGAAGCAAAGCTCCTCAATTACCCTATTCAAGTGCAACCTAGGCAATTGGATGGGAGATTGTAAATTCACTCTGGTGGTGGCAGCTATGTCCCTCATGGACAGGGGTCACTGGTGCTCATCATAGACTCATTATGCAAATAACGACCATCTAACCAAGGTCAATTGGGGAACATGAGTATAACATGTCTAGACTTTCAAAGGCCCTAGGGCCATTAGCCAAGTAACCTTCTATGAACCTATAAACCTATGTCTTTTTTCAATGAAGACTTTTATTTGTCATAAACAGAATTTTCCAAGCTGTTATGTGGTTGTTTTAGTAACAGGTGTGATGCAGTGGTTTGTTGTTAGTTTACTTCTAAGTACAAGAATTTTCTTGTAAGCAGTCTGGAATTTGAAAATGCCAGTCTGTGTACTAAAGGAAAAGCAGCTTGTTTATACATGATACAATGTTTACTTTCTCACTAACACAACTAAAACTCCACTTGCCACTACTTGTCTCCTCCTATACATCTTTATGGCGCTCCCATCCTTACTAACTTCCAGGTTTCACCAAAATGAAAACTTGAACAATGCTATGACAAAGCTACTAAATTTGCAGCAAATACCCCTTTCAGAACCCACCAGATTGTACTAAAAAGCCTAAATTGGTTAGAACTGCCTCATCAACTAAAATATACACAGTTTCTTACCACCTATAAAATTACCCAGCACCCATCTTTCTGTCCAGCACTAAAAAACATTCTATACAACTATGTTCCCAGTTGGTCATTGCAATCCAGTGATTAAAAATTCCTGTCTGTTTACAAACCTATCAAATCTGCTGGACATTGCCTGCACTTGTACAAGGTTGGTAAGGCCTGGAACTCTTACCTGTATCCATCAGGTTAATACCCTCCCTCCCATATTTGAAAACCAATCTGATAAACTTCCTAGCTTAAATCTGGTTTTGTTCTTGCTCAAAACAAGGATAAACTATATCACTAAATGTGAACAAGTACCTTTTCATACGTTATACCTCCTTACCCTCCCTTCTTCACATACTTCCTTATTTCTGTCAATTTCTCTTCCCTGACTTTCTCTCTAAATATATTTTAAGCCTGATTCACCCTCACTTCATATTGCAATTCCTGTTTGTATTAGACTAACTTACTTTTAATTTCTCTACAAACTGTCTAAAAGTTATGTAAATATTGAATGATTGTCATATAACTTGTATTGATCCTTAACCAATGTTCTTATATTATCACTAATTTGTTATAATTATTTAAACTGCAGATATTTTACTTTTGAAGATAGTAAAATTATTGTTGTGAAGATAGGCGAAGGCTGCCAGCCTAGCCAGATAGAATTTTGTAGATAATTCTGTCATTTGTAAATATTAATGTAAGCCACAGGCTTGTTCTCTTAAATGTGAAAAGACTGCATTGGATATTGAACTGCAAAAATGTAACAATAGTGCACTCTGCTGTAAAAAACTGATAAGTCAATTCTTTGATGTCAAAATTTTGAGCCAATATGTCTAAAGGGAGGCATCCTGCCTATTGTTTTAAGACCAGGGTTAATGGCTAGAATTTGCATGTATAAATGTCCTTTATTGCTCTGGTTTCTGACAAGGTGTAAAGAATGTAAATGTAGTTTCTGTTAGCCTGGGAACACCAGAAAAGCATGAAGAAATGTGTTATGTGAAGCAGCTCTGTGTTTTCAATTTAAAGAGAGACAATCAGAGAGCTCAGAGCATTTTGTCTTGAGAACATCCAACATCACCAGCACTGCTTTGCTCTATATTTAAGTTATTTTAGAACTGTATTTTCTCTTAGAAATAGCTAGGAAATGGGAAGATTAGACTAGTTTGTTTTTCTGTGATGTCAGAACTTTTCTACTGAATTATTTCAAGTATTTCTCTGTGATCTCTGAACTCTTGATTAGCATTGTGTAGTAAGACGTATTGTCTTATGTTTTTATTATTTATTATTAAATATTTTTAAACCTTTCAACTGTGGCTGTTTTATGTAGAGTTAATTTATAAGTTCTAGAGTACATTGCATGTATATAGTGATACTGTACCAAAGCACTCTAATCAGCCTTGAGTGTTCAGTCGCACTTACCATTTGGATAATAATATTGTACAGTGATAATTGGACACCCTTTTAAGGGCCTTTGAGTAGCTGGTAAATATTAGTGGGTGGTGGCAGCTAGTACTACCTTTTAGATTGGGCAGAAAAGGGGCACATCTGGAGAACCTGTGCCAGCACTCCCCAGGAGTGTTTGTGTGGTTGTATATAACTCTTATCTCAAAGTGTGTGTCAGCTACTTGGGCAGGGACACGAAGCACTGGTTGGACAGAGAGGGTGCTGGAGGTTTTAGCTTGCCCACTAGGCTGAGATCTGGATCCTATAGCTGTGCCAGTGGGGGAGTCTGATTGGGGACCTGGAGAGAAAAGGAGAAACCAGCACCAGACTGACTGTGATCTCTGTGTGCTCTTAAGGGAAATTGTACTTTACTGTGTGTGTATTTATTATCCTATCCCTATATGGATGTCCCTCATGGATGTTAGTGGTGAGGATTGAGGCTCCTTGATTGCTGGGCCAGTGCATGGGCATCACAATTGTTCTTAAAATGTTTTGTAATAATTTAGAGATTTTTCTCCCTGGGTCTCCACTGAAAATGGGCTTCTACCTAGTTGGACTCTCCCAAAGGCTCATAATTTCATAGGAGGTTACCAGGCTAGTGGCGCTAGAACCCTTACAAGCCTAGCCATGTTAATCCCAAGTTGCCCTATCTGTCCTTATTAAGGGAATACATTTGCAGAGCTAGTCTATGGTCAACACTGACTCCATATGTCCATGAGGGACATGAGTGCCATCCCCATGGTGAATTTGCAGTCTCCCATCTATTTGTCCAGGTTGTGCTTGAATAGGGTCAGTGAGGAGCTCTGCTTCGCGTGAATTGTTAAGTTTGCTCCAGAGGAGTGGCAATCGGTGGGACACATATCTGTCTCTCCAGCATGTTCTGTTAATGTCACAGGCTAGGTTAAGATCCCTAGAGTGAGTGACTCTTAAATGGTCTCTTGTATGTTAACCAACTGACCAAACACAGAAAACACATACACACCACAGTGAGATTAAAGCCCCTACCTAATGAAGTACACAGACTAGAGAACTCAGTATTTAACACAAATGCCACAGCACAAATCCAATCAAATATCAATAAATAAATAAATACTCAAGCAAAGCATTCTAGGATATTGTTGAAGTTAGCTTGCTTTTCTCAGTTCTTTTCTCTTCCTTAGAATTATAAGTACTAATTTGACATTTATGTTAATATGAGAGGCATGCACTGCAGAATATACAGAATATATAATCAGAAAACCATTGTAAAGCTAACTTTCTTTCTATACAATAAAGTTTAGCAAAGTAGACTAGTTATTTATAACATTATTACTCTATAGTTACTTGGCAGATGAACACAAATGGTCATGATCATGGTTTTCCATGGGTGAGGGTAATTTTGTTTCACATTAGTCAGGACTGATGTTACGATTTTTCTGAAATGTTAATAAATTACAAGAGCAACTCCAATTAATCTATAGCAGTTAGGGGCTGGGTTTGCCCTATCTTAAGACTGATGAAAAAAAAGTTTGTTTTCTTAATCAACTGTTTCTGCATTAACTGCTGGAAGAGCTGTAAAACAGATCTTGTAATATTATTATTATTGATTCAGTGCTGTCTTCACACATTTTGTTTGTATTCATAATACTTGTTAACTTGCTTGTCTACTGTCATTCATACTTGCCTTGACAGAGACTGAAATAGGTCCATTTGGAGCAGTGCTCTACTCCATTACCAAATTGAATAAATGAATGAATAAGTAGTTACAGGGTGACTATTGTTGTGCATGGTCTAAAATGTTGTCACAACCACAGGAGAACACAACTTTCTGTGGAATTATATTCTTAACAATTTATTGTGAATAGTCTTCTCAGTTTTATACTGGCTATACAAGATGTAACAGTAACCCCATTACAGAATTAACTGCCTTCACACTTGAACATTTATCCCGAGGTTTGTTTACTTAGAATTCTTTGCTGCTGTATTATTTCATTGTCAAGTTTACCAGCTGTTGACCTTCGGGAAGCTAAATTGTCTTATCCTCATCTTGATATGTGTTATTTAATTATCGTTTTGCATTGATGTAGATAAGAACTCCATGGAGTTAGAAATAAATCTTGTAACTTATGTAGTGCAAAATTAAACAGATTTTGAGGCAAAAGCATGTAGTTTTTGCATTTTATTTTCTTCATAGTAATGGAACTTTGAATATTTTGTTAAAGTTACAACATTCTACTGTGACATCATGAAAAACTACTACCATAATACCTCAATGCCTAAATTAGTCAATAGGCTATAATTCCATGCTAACTGTAACAGGAGACTCCCAGATGACTGAAGAATAAACATTCTAGTACCAGTGTACAAGAACAAAGACATTCAGAACTGTGGGCAATAAATAGAAGAAGCAAACTCCTGTCACACTGAGTGAAAGTCCTGGAGAGGGTGACTGATGAAAGTAAAATAGAAAATGAACAAATCAGATTCTGATCAGGATGCAACTTAACCAACGATGTTTGCAGTAAGATAGATAGTTGAATTAAAGTTATAGATGAGGAAAGAGTCCAAATGGGTATTCCTAGACTTGGAGAAAGCATATTACAATGTCTCAGGAAAGATGATGGTTCTTTGTCCCAGAAACATTTGAAAAGAAAAAATCCCAGAAACTTCGGCAGAATTAGTACAGTCTATGTACAGGGACCCAATGGCAAAAGTATGAATGGTCCACGGGTTCACAGATGGGTTCCCAGTGGGAATGGGAGTGCATCAGGGTTCAGCTCTGAGCCCACAGTGTCCATACAAGTAATAGGCTGCATTAGCAAACAGGTCAGAGTGGACAGATCAACAAAACTGTGCAGACAATGTGGCATTACAAGCACATTTTGTACAGAAACTTCAGTCAATGATAGGGGAATAGAATGCAAAACTGAAGACACGTGGGATGAAACTGAGATGTAGTACATGGGGGAAATTAGAAGAAGCTGAAAATTAAGACAGAAGGGAAAATAGTGCAACAGGTTAACAGCTTCAGGTATTGGGGGGAGTAGGTGAGGGGAGGGAAAGTCTGAATGTTGAAGCTAGAATCAGGACTGCAGCAAATTGGCACAGTGTCAGGAGTAGTGTGTAACAGAACAAAGCTGAAAAATAAGGTGTACAAAACAGTGGTACAATCAGTCCTACTGTAAGGTACAGTAACCTGAGCAGTGAAAGCAGAAAAGTTGAGGAAGATAGATGGAGATGAAATACCTGAAATCATACTTCTCAACTGGACAGAGTTTTGCAGAATGTCCACATTTTTGCCTCATATTTTCAGTGTGTTCCCCATAAAATTTTGTTTTTTTTTTTGTTCCATCTTTGGCAAATCATTGGAGACCGAATTCCGAAAATATACTTTTTTTAAACAAGAAATATTTTTATTAAATAGCCCTTCAGACATAGGCAATCATGCATTTATATAAATGAAAACAAGCCATATCGGCACAATCCCTTTTGCAAGCATTTTACATCACAAACCATACTGAGACAATCCCAATTGCAAACATTATTCATCACGTATAATCTACCCAGTCATTGTCAGTCAAGCATTACATATTTCATACAAGTCCTGCCTTCTTTTAAACTTCATTCCTCCCCTGTATGTATTGTTTCCACGGTTCCCATTTTTTTTTTATGTAATTTGTGCCTACCCTTTTCTAAAGATCCCAGTTGCAATTGTTTTATTTCTGTTACAATATTTGCTACTTCTAGTACAGTTGATATAGACTTTGATTTCCATTTTCTAGTGACTGCTTTTTTGGCAGCCACCCTAATTATACTCAGCCAGGCCTTACTATGTCTAGGTAATTCCGATTCTGTATCATTACTAAGAAATTTCCCTAGTTACACCAATCTGCCCACCCAGCATCTTTGACAAAGTAGTCTGCAAGGAATCAAAGTCTCCAACTCATTATTTTCCCAGAAAATATATTCCCAATTACCTCTTTCTTCCCCATCACATCTCCAACATTTGCTGTCTACCTGAGGAAAAATTCTCTAGAGTCTGCTTGGGGTACAAAATATCTGTGTAAACATTTTCAGGCAAAAATCCTAAATCTTCTATATTTTGTTGCATATTTGGGATCATAGAAAGTTACTAGGCTAATAGCCTGAGGGTCCTTACAAGCCTACAAGCCTAGCTGAATTTACCCTTGTTACCACGATCAGCACCTATTGGCCCTGTCCAAGAGGGACACAGGTAGAACCCCTGGGGTGAATTTACAGTTAACCATCTAGTCGTCCAGACTGCATTTGAAGAGGGCCAAGGAGGTGCTGTGTTTGACGTGAAGTGGGAGTCTATTCCAAAGATGTGTTAACCTCTGGGCGACAATTCTGTCTCTCCAGCAGGCTCTATTGATGTCACATACCAGGTTTAGGTCCTTAAAGTGAGTAACTTGTGTGCCATTTAACTTGCAGATGTGCAGCATTTCCAATAAAGCCGGGTCAGAGATCACCTTATATGCAGGGCAGAGATCGCCTCTGAGTAGTCTATGTGAAACAGAATAAAGTGCCAGTGTTTCAGCCTGACAGTGATTTCAGCCAATCCACAAACCTTTGTGGTCTCTCCAATTAGTGCTGCAGGTGCTTTAAAAGGTACATACCAAAAGGGGTGTTGTACTCAATTACTGGCCTAATGAGTGAAGAGTACATGGAGGTGATAACTTCTCTTTTTCTTGAGGCAAGGCCCTTACTTATGAGAAGAGCCATATAGAACACCCTTCTTACCATTGTGGAAACATGGTGATCAAAGACAAGGTTGCTGTCAACCTGACTGTCCAGATCTCTCACCACTGAATGCATATTTAGGACATTGCTACTGATGTGGTAATTTGCAGGACCATTGCTGTTACCAAAAGGAATGATAATAAATTTTTTTGCATTGAGTTTGAGGCCATGACTTTGCCACCAGTCATTTGCTTGAATAAGACCTTCTTGAAGGATGTTGACATCATTTGGAGGTTCTATGACTTCACCCAGTTTGCAGTCATCAGCAAACTTTGTCAGCCACAGTCCCTTAGTTTTAGCTTGTACTTTGGCGAAATAGAATCTGAACAGTAGAGGTCCCAGGACTGTTCCCTGTGGAACACCACTAGTTATGGGTCTACTCTTGTAGGTGGATTCCCCTATTTTGTCTGTATGGGTTCTACAGTTTGCAACCCACCTTACAATATAAGGGTTGATATATAGCTGGGAGAGTTTGGCAATGATGCCTAAGTGAGAGATAGTGTCAAATTCCTTGACTAGGTCTGGGTAGGCTGTATGCACAGACATCCCCTCATCCAGGGCTCTGGTGACTGTCTGTAATATCCCTGACTGTGTTCTACATGAACTACAAAGCGAACTGGCACCACATCTGTGTGCCCTGTTCAGTCACAGCCTCACCTCAGGCTTTGTCCCTACTGAATGGTGCAGTGCTACAGTCATCCCTCTCCATAAAGGGGGAGTGACTACTGACCCTGAGAATTATCATCCCATTAACTTGACAAGTCTGATATGTAAAGCTATGGAGTCGATCATCATGGACCTGATTAACAAAGATATAAGAAATCTCCAAACTCTAGACCGCACGCAATTTGGCTTTGTGAAAGGGATATCATGGGTGCTTAACCTTGTTGACTTCTTTGAGTCAGTCACCAGGGCTGTGGATGAAGGTAAGGCAGTGGATACAGCCTACCTCAATCTGGCCAAGGCCTGTGATACAATTCATCACTCAAGAATTATTGATAAACTCACCAAACTAGGCATCAACCTCTATATCACTAGGTGGGTTGCCAATTGGCTCACAGATAGAACACACAGTGTGAAAGTAGCGGACTCCAAGTCAGATTGCCAACCAGTCACGAGTGGAGTCCACAGGGATCGGTGCTGGGTCCTCTCCTGTTCGGCATCTACTTCTCAGAAGTCCAGGCCAACACAAAGAGACTCTGGCTGACCAAGTTCACAGACGACTGCAAGCAGGGAGCCATTATTAACTCCTCAAATGATGCAGACATTCTACAGAAAAGCCTCACTTAGATCGATGACTGGTGTTGAAACCATGGCCTTAAGCTTAACACCAAAAAATGCATCGTCATCTCCTTTGGTAAAAACTCAGTTCCCATTAATTACCACACTGATGGGAGCCCACTGAACACTGAAGGCATTATAAGAGAGCTGGGGATGCAGGTTGACAGCAACCTCTACTTTGACCACCACATTGCCACTGTGGTCAGAAAGTCCTTCTATGTGGTACATCTCATTACCAAGTGTTTTGCATCCAGGAAGAAAGAAGTCACTGTCTCTCTCTACTCTTCCCTCATTAGACCAATCATTGAGTACAATGCCTCATTTGTCATGTACCTCACTAGACACCTGCAACAGCTGGAGAGGCCACAGAAGTACCTCATGAAGAGGATCCTAAGCATTAAACACGTCCTACATGGACAGGCTCAAAAGACTCCAGCTGTTCTCTGTCTCATATTGCCTCCTTAGAGGCAGTCTCTGCTTGACTTACAAAGCCATGTTTAACCCAGCTCTGTTACAAATGCTGCATCTAAAGAAATCCCAATCCCTCTGCACCACATGCTCCAGAGACCTCAACCTCATTACCACAATCAACAGAATATGCTGGAGGGACAGGTTCCTCACCCAGAGACTGCCCATGCCCTGGAATAGACTTCCCATACATGTCAAGCAGAGCACCTCACTGGCCCTCTTCAAGAGAAATCTTGAGTAGATGTGTAATAGAAAGTTCACCCCAGGGATCACTCCAGTGGCTCTCCTTGATAGAGGCAAGTGAAACTAACGTTGGGTGGCACGATGCCAGAGCACTTCTATGGGCTAGGCTTGTAAAGGCTCCAGGGCCATTAGCCTTGTACACACCTATGAACCTACGAACCTAAGAAGTTCATCAGGTTTAATAGGCATGATCTCCCCTTGACAAATCCAAAATGGGTAGGATAGTAGTGTTTGGAGATTACCCATGTCTTTGTTGATAAGGTTCATGATGATCCTCTCCATGGCCTTGCAGATAAGGCTACTTGGACTAATAGGTCTTTTGTTCCTGGGGTCAGTAGAAACATTACCTTTGTGCAAGGGGATAACAGTGGCTGTTTTTCATTTAACTGGGATGAAGCCGGTGCTTAGACTGTGATGAAAAGAGTACCCAATGGTGATGCTAATTCTTGTTTAAGCCCATGTAGGATGTAGCCTGGGGTGTTATCAGGTCCCACTGATGCTGTGTTTTTGGCCTTAGAGAGGGCGTTTATGACTTGCTCTTTAGAGATACAAGGTAAGGGACAGGTGGTAGGGATGTCATGAGGTACATGTGGCGAGGACAGGGAAGTGAAGTTTTCACCAAACCTGTCAGCTAACAGGTTAGCTATGTCCCACCAGTTCAGTATATGTGTTACCATTAACTACCAGTTTGGTGCAAATCTGGGCCTTAACTTTTAGGTTATGGATGTAACTAAAGAACACCTTATGGTTGTCTTTTGTTGAGGAAGCTAACTTGGATTCATAGTTTGCCTTGGAAGACTTCACAAGAAGTGTTATTTGCTTATTTAAGCTGAGTTGGGAGTGCATCCAGTTTAAAGCCTGCTCCTTCTTACTCTTAAACAGCAGTTTCTTCCTTTTATTATAAAGCCTGTTAATGGCAGTTGTCCACCAGGCTGGTTTGCTCTTCCTTGAAGAGCTTGTTTTAGTCCTAACAGGTACTGCCAAGTCATTGTAGTTATGTAGGTGCTTGTATAGGTTATAGCTGTAGAGCTCAGCATATTTACCAGTCCCATGTTGGGGGGTGTAGTGGATTGAAGCTATTTATACCATCCTGTAAGAGGTTATAATCTGCTTTGGAGAGGTTTTTTAGTCTAGTTGCTGGGGGGGGGGTCAAGTGTGATAATTACTTCAAATAAGACTGATTTGTGGTCAAATCTCACCAGGGATGAACTCACAGTGGAGTGTTACATTGGTCTCATATTTGTAAGCACCAGATCCAGGATGTTGGCATCCCTAGTGGGGTTGTCAAAAACAGCTGGTCCAGAGCATTGGAGTTGACAAAACTGAGGAACCTTTGGGCAGATGAGTTTGAGCATGAGAAATTTACCCAGTCAATGCTAGGGTAGTCAAGTGCCCAAATCCGTGGTGTTTGGATGTATCTTGATATTGGATGTATCTTGATAGACTCAAGTTGATCCAAATAGGCAGAGTGGGTGTCCTGATTCATGGAGGGGGTTCTGTAGCTGGCAATGATTTGAATTGTTGTCCTACCAACAGTTAATTGCACCTGCAGTATCTCTAAGGCATCATACTGTTTAACCAATCTGCAGGTGTATTTATCTTTGAATATTGATACACCCGCCTCCTTTACTTTTCTTGCCGTCTGTTTGTGGTCTGAACATGTGACAGGAAGTGTAACCTGGTATGTCTGGGGTGCTCTCCACAGCCTTCAACCAGGTTACATATATCTCCCATTGTTTCTTTGTGAATTGCTTATCCAATGCCTCTTCCCAACCCTTTCTAACCTCCTCTGATTAATTCTTATAGTTATCATGCAGTATATTTTATGTTCTTCTACTTCTTCTTTCGGCTTTTCCCGGTAAGGGGTCACCACAGTGGATCATCTGTCCGCTCATGATTGGCAGTGGAGTTTATGGTGTCGAGTTGCCAGCCCGGTGCCCGACCTTCCACAGAAGGCACACATACTCACACACATACACCTAGGGCCAATTTAGAGTGTCCAATCCACCTACTGCATGTCTTTGGGATGTGGGAGGAAACCTGAGCACCTGGAGGAAACCCACATGACCACAGGGAGGACATGCAGACTCCGCACAGAAGGCACCCCAGCCAAGAATCGAACCAGAGAACCTCTTGCTGTGAGGCGATAACGCTAACCGCTGCACCACTGTGGCCGCCCATATTTTATGTTCTACTAATTTTTCATTTTTTAACAGGAGCTTCTGCTTTAGATTCTACTAAAAACTCTACCAGTGTTGGTCTTTCATTTAGGAACCCCCCATTTCTTTTTGTTTGCCTATAGTCTGATATCAATCCTTGAAAAGGAAAGCAATCTCTAACCTGCAGTCCAAATAAATTCTTGGTGACTTCCCATTCTATCACCTTTCTCTCTCTAGTTATTTGCTCTCAATACCCTGGTTTCTTTGCCAGTTTTCTCCAATAAGTTCCAGCCTCCTCTTGCCTGTTTCTGTTTCCCTAATTGCAGTCATCCCCAGTGGCAGAATATCCTTTCTCCGTTACTGTGTTGGCTTAGTTCTTAGAATACTTTCTGCTACATTATAAATATAATATTCTGTATGATTATTGTTATTCTCCTTAAAGGTCTGCATGCAAAATCACAGTCTCTCCTTGTTTCATGAGCTTCCCTCCTGTTTCAGCGTCATCCCTTTCCACTTTGAATTATAGTTTTGTGCTTGCTCTATGTATAAGAGCCTTAACTGTGTTGCTCTGAAATACCCCTTCAATCAGGTAATCCCAATCTGCCTTGCTCTGTTGGAAGAATCAGCTTATCCCACTTGACTCTTGCCATGTTCTCCTCCCAGATAAAAGCCTTCAGCTCTTTATTAATTGCTATCCACAATGTATCCTCTGTTTGATAAAAATATGCCTGACCTGTGTATAAGACTAAAGGAACTACAAACATTTTAACTGCTTGTATCTTACTATCCATAACCATGTAACAGAGCTTCCATTTTCTCAGTTTTTGTGTTATTTTGTTTAGTCTCTTCCCACACATTCTTAGCTGCCACACTGAACATTTTTTAATCCATACTGCTAAATACTTAATTTTATCATGTTCCCATAAATATGGACATTGCTGAACCAATTTGTATGTGGATATATATTGTACCACTATTGTCTTTGTTTTGACTTCATTAATTTTGTATTTGGAAAAGATCTGAAACTGTCTCAGAATGTTCCACAACACTGTAGTGTCCCTTTCTGGTTTTGTCAGGTATAAAATAATGTCATCTGCAAACAGAACCTGCTTTTCTTGACTACCATACCAATTATATCCTTGAATTTCCGAGTCCCTTATTTTCTTTGTCAGTGGTTCTAAATATAATGGAAATAACAAAATGGAAAGAGGACACCCCACCTTGTTCCTCTGCTCAAGCAGAAATTATCAGAGAGGACCTCTCTCACTTTTCACCATTTATCCCTCATATATATCCTCCTACTCAACCTTATAATTTTATCAGGGAATGCAAATGATTCTATTGCCCTGCTCATAAAGTCTCAGCTTACTCTGTCAAATGTTTTGTCTGCATCAAGACCCACCAAAAACAGTGGTGTTTTCTTGCATTCTGCGTCCCTCTGGATCATCAGTGTTCTGTTAATGTTGTCAAATGTTTGCCTCCCCTCCACAAAACCACATTGATCCATATCTATCAATTTTGGCATCACTTTTGCCATTTTTAAGCCATCATAGACACAAACACTGTATAATCATGGTTTAGTATTGAAATGGGCCTATATGAAGCTGGGTCTGATGGATCTTTACCTTCTTTAGGTATTACAACTACCATCACTTTCTTCTAGGATGTTAGTACTTCTCCTCCTTAAAATAGTGTTAAACAAAACCTTTCAGATTTTTATCAGTTTTTTCCCTCCCAGCTTCCAGACTTCCAGACTTCCACAAGAATACCATCTATTCCTGGGTACTTTCCTGTAGGTTGGTAATGCATCACCATTTTATCTCATTTCCTCCTGTCCTAACTGTTAGTAATTGAGCCTTATCTACCTGTAACTTTGGCATAGTTAATTCTTCCACAGCCATTTCCATTTCTACTTTTTCTTGATTTGCATATTTCTCTGCTTTATACAGACTTTCATAGAATTTCTGAAATATGTTTAATTCCTCTATAGGCTCTCTTGTTACCTTCCTTATTGTAGGCTCTCTAAGCTTGGCAACAGCCCTTTCTACTTTCTGTTGCTTGAGTCGTTGTGCTAAAAGTTTTTGTGCTCTAGAGTTATCATCATATAACAGCTGCTTAACAGCAGTCTTTCTAAATTCAAAATTCATGCATATTATCTAGGTAATCCCTTGTTTTCTGTTTAGCAATCTGCAGTTGCTCCTCCTCTTCTTGTTCTTTTACATTCCCCTATTTTGCAATAATTTAACATTTGTGAGTCCCTATAAATAATTCTTGTTACGTCTTAACCATGTCAACCTTTCTTTTATTTCCACCCTATTTTTAAACTCCACTTTAATTTTATCCCACTCCCTAAGTAAATTTTCAGAAGAAATCTCTATCTTTTCTAAATACTCCTGAATAATTTATACTACCCATTCCTTAAATTCCTCTCTTTTCAACAAATCTGTGGGAAAGTGCCAGTGTCTCATTTTTATTTCATTATCCTGTTTTTTTTTATTTTAGTTGTAATTGGTGCATGATCTGAAATATTTATTGGGTGTATATCAAGACCTTCAATTAAATGCACATGTTCCTGTAAAATGTAAAGTTTGTGTAGCCTAGCCCAGTTTTTGTATCTCAGGGAATAATATGTAAATTCACTCTAAACTCCTATTACTGAATTCACATCTTCCATGCCAAATATTTTAATGAATGTCTTCAAAACTCTAACCTCCTTTGTTATACTTTCCCTTCTGGGCCTCCCAAACACATCTTCACTGCTGCAAATCAAATTCCAGTCCCCACCTCTAAATAATATTCCTTGCTAAAAGCTGATTGTTTCTCCCAGAATTTTCTTAAGCTCCATTATATCAGTTTTAGGTGGAATATAAATACATGTCAGTGTAAGCCTCCTCCCTTGCCATTAGCCCCTTAGTACTACAAATCTACTATTATTATTTTTTTATCCTCTTCTATCACAATTGGAGCTCATCTAGCAATTAATATAAGTACTCCTCTTTTCCTTTGTCCCAGGTATTCTACTGAATAACAGTCCTGAAAACCTTTCTTTATGAAATTCACGTTCAGTTCTTTTCAAGTGTGTCTTCTGTAGCATATCTATTTGCACTGTACATTCTCAATATAATTCACTACTCTGTTGTTTGTATTTATCTGTGACACCATTGACATTTAAAGACATTATAGAAAGCATCATTGTATTAAAAGTTATTATTCCCTCCTTTTATGTATAACAGTTTTTTTGTTAAAAAACTTGTTCCAGCTTTTGTGTTACATACTTGCACTGTTTGGCAGTTTGAATTTTATACAGTTGTTTCTTGTCATATCAATTTGAACCTATGTCACATCTTACAAAGTTTTTCTTTTATTGCAATCCCTCAAAAAAAAAAAAAAAAAAACCAGTACCCCCTAAAACCTATTAACTTAATACAAACACACAAAACTATGTACATCTTCAAAAATTAAAGTTTCACCCTCCTAATAGAAATAAATGTTCCAAATGGACAGCCACAGTCACAAACTTGAGTTAACATAAAATAAATGTTATCCATGCTAAGATGCATGGTGCAGCCTGTGCTGTCCAGTTTAGCTTATCTTTATAGCTCTCCCAGCTGGGAAAACACCTGAATGCTTTCAGAGAACATTCCTTCTTTTCATCATATTGTCTCCATGGAGACATGAGGACCAGATACAGAACTGCTGCTAAGCATACATTTATTTGCTAGAAAAAAGCCTTATGATATTCAATATTCTTTTTCATTTACTTGCTGTCTCTTAAAACATGTTACTAGATCAAGCTAGGGGCCTTAAACCAGTCATTCCTTCATGCAAGAATGAGAAAAAACACATTCATTTTTTTTGTCATGCTCTTTTAACCAGACTTTTCTTTTTCTTCCTTGCAGTGCCTACATTACTTAAAACTGAAAAAGAAGAAAGAGAAGAAGGGAGAGAAAAAAAAAAAAACAGGAGCACCTGTTTACAGTAGTATCCCCACTACACTTAAAATAACTGAGAAAACCTTACTTTATGGCATGCAAAGAAAATCATGCACTATAGAAATAGTACTATTAAGAAAAAAATGTTTTACTTAACTTTCTCCCTCCTGTTTACTTCCCCTAAGTATTTTTCCGAACATTAATGACATGAAGTAGGGCATATGCTTTAGAGTCCATAGAAGTCCAACAAAGTCCAAAAAAAGTCCAATGTTTCCAGATTTTCTTGTTGTGTTATATTTCACAAATATAATTATTGCTTTGTAATCCCACACTTACCAATTTCCAAGTTACTGGTCTTATTCCATTTTAATCATCATCTTCCAAATCCTGTCTCTGCTTCATTTTCAATGTACTCTCAATTCTTCTAGTCAGCTCTTGTGCTCCCTTCCTTCTCTCCATTATTTTCCTTTGAAACATTGGAAAATGTTCCACTGGCACAGTCTCTCTGTGGTCTTTATTACCAGAAGAACAATAAGTAGAATATCTTTCTGTTTCACAGCTCACTTTTTGTTGAACAAACTTTTGTATTTCTTCCTTAGCATGTACTTCATCAAAAAATGAGTGTGTCCCTCTGGGGAAGAATATTTTGAAGATAGCTGGGTACAGCAGTTTGAATGTCATGCTTGCTTCTCACCATTCCCTGAATAGTGGAAAAAATGTACTCTTCTGTCTGGTGTACAATGAGTAATCATTCTCCACAAACACTCTTTTGCTCCCACTTTCAGTACTTTGTCTTTGGCCACAGTTTTGTCAGAATCAACTCCTTCTGCTGGTAGGATTGCATCTTTACTATTAAAGGTCTAGATTGTTTTCTCATAGCCAGGTTTGGAGGATATGCATTATGTGCCCTTTCAGCTAACAACTCCTGCTATGGAATACCAGTCCAGTTGCTTATTTGTGCTTTCATAAAATTAATACAGTCTGTTCCTTCCAGCTTCTCTGGTACAGCTGAAAATCTCAGGTTTCCCCTACATGCTCTGTCCTCTAATTCCATTATTTTTTTAAACATCTCTTCTTGAGTAGTCTCATGTTCAGCCAGCCTTTTCTTCATTTTGACCTCTGTTTTTTTTTCATTTTATCACCTCATCTGAATATCTGTTTAAAGCCTCTTCCATTTTTTCCAGCCTTTTGTTGTTTGAGTTGATATACTCCATCAGTGTTTTGTTTATTTTAACCAGGTCTGTGTGCAGTTGTCTTATACTTTCCTCTAGGCTACTGCAAGTAATGAATGGAGGTTGCACTGCTTTTTGCTGAATACCACAGAACTTTTTCCAGTCAGTGTTTTTTCCTCACCTTTTTCAGCTTATTTTCTTTCATGTCCTCTGTATTTCTTTTTTCCCATCATCCAGACAGTGCACTTAATAACCAGTTACTGAAATTTACCCAGAAACACAAAAGTCTGCTGGTCTTCTCTTCTGAGCTCTGTTTTCACACTGGGAGAACTCAAGTTAAGCTGTTACTCAGTGTGCAGCCATCTTGGAAGCCCATCATTAGAAAATAATGGCAGACATTTGAGTTTCAGACTTCATATCCTTCGGAAAAGTAATGCTTATGTAAAACCTGTCTTTCTGTCAACTTTCTCAATTTGTAAGAGCACTATTTAAAAATTGTCCCTTTTTTTGGACACTGTACCCCATTATTTATGGCTTTGCTCAGATTTCTTGGGGTTGAGAGGTATGCCTGAAATGTGTGGTAGGATGCACACTGTAAAACAGTTGAAGAAAAGATGACATCAGAGAAGAAGCCAAAGTAGCTCCAATTCTAGAGAAGGTCAAAGAGAACAGATTACAGTATTTTGGGGACATGTGAAGGGAAAGCAGAAGACAGTCAGGTGAAGATAACTTGGGAGAGACAGGAAGAAGGCAAGAGGAAATGAGGACATTCTACAAAGAGGGGGATGGATTGTATGAGAGAAGACCTACAACAGTCAGACATGACTATCAGTGAAGGTAAGAGTGTGAAACTGAATCGAGAAAGATGGTGACAGTTGATTTGACACCCCAATCTCATCTAGAAAATGGGAAAAATGTGGTTGATGATGATGATGAGGGTGAAACAGACGTCTTTTACTTCCTACAAGGACAACCTGTTAGCAAGTCTTTCTTTGGTACACCTTTCACTGAAAATTAACATTTCATGATGTAGTATTGAAACCACAATATAATTATCTGCTTTTCTAAAGACATAACTTGTGGTTGAGTACACAAAATAATTTTAATTGCAGCATTGTTTCAGTAGAAAAGAATGTAATCTGCAGGCTGTGAACACTTAATAATTTATTGACTTTTCTGTTTCTTTTCTAAAGTTTGGGTCAAAGTATGCTAAAAGGTATTAAATGTTTGTGACCTGCAGAACTCATTCTTTATATGTATATGGGGCTCTTCATTCAGTGAATGTGCAATGCTGGAAATGTTGGTGCTTTTGCATGTAGTGAATTTATTTACAGTTACCCAACACCCGAGCATTAAGACTGTCTGGTTGCTTCACTGACCTGTTATTCCCCTTGGCTAACACCTGTCCATCAGTCCTTCCTGTGATTGTACCTTTGGCTCATTCTTTCCATTTTCAATGACATTCCTATGACTCAGGAGAAAGTTGAGCACCGAAGGTGGCCATTTGTGGTGAGGTCTGGGAGGGAAGTCTGTTTTGGCACTAACATTTCCCCATGCATGTCCAGGCATTACTTGGCTAGTCATTGCTATTGACACAAATCAGAGCTAGTATGTTCAGAGAATAAAAGAAAATAATGCTGTGCCCACATTGTTCTAAACACTGAGCACCGCAGTGTAGTACAGTGGCCAATAATTCATATAGTTTGTGTAATAATCTTATTTTAGTAGATACCATATAACTCAAGAGTTGGTAAAAAGCAAATAAATAAATATGTAAAAGCACACATTGTTGTGCTTTCTGGCAAGTAAAAAAAAAATAAGTGCTTTTAATTCATATGGTGCACTAAGGGACTCTTTCAGTCGTAACCATTTCACCAGCAGGTAGCTTATGTGGTGAGCATTCAGACATCCAGCTGTTGCACTGTCTGTCAAAATGAATGTAACCCTAGCAGAAAAGTCCATGTATGAGTAGAAATTTGAGGGGGAAGGAAATAAAGGCAGGAATGAGACACTACATTCAAAGTAATCACTGAAATCTTTTTTTTTTTTAGAGAAAAATATTGCATTATATTGTTACTTAACCTTGTTCATGAGAAGTACAATGGCTTAATAATAATAATGCAGGCATTTTTAACTGTTTCTTACTGCAAAACTCAAGTGATTGTATCAGGGACATAGCCGGGATTTTTGGAACTGAACACTAACTTCCAAAATGTGGCCCCCTACGATAAAGATGCAACTCCTTCTTACACTGGAAGTTTATGCTGTCAATCGTGTACCATTTCATTACTGATTAAAAAGTCCTGAAATGGCTGCCAACCAGGCATCCTTCAAAGAAGAGACATCTAATAAAAATGTAACTTAATAAAATACAACAATAGTAAATATGTCGCATCATACTGCACAAAATAGCAACATAATTCTACAAAAAAGTGTACTTTCTGGCTACATCTGTCTCTCTGGAAGCATGTGATCTACCCTACCAAATTAAAGAATAGAGAACGCGTAACCAGTGGGTCCTTCAGAAGAAAACTTGGCATTATTGCTTTGCTTTTTGTCTGCGTATGTGTAATAGCATCATGGAAAATTGGTTTAGTTCACTGTAAACAGTGTGCTTTAGGCATTGTGCTCTATCAAACCATATGTTGATGTTATATATAATTCAGTATAATGTAAACTGACTGAATTATAACTATTTGGCTTGTTTTATTGCCTTATTAAGTTCCCAAGTATTTCTGCCTGTATGAAGAATTTAGGCTGATGTTACCCATCACAGTGTAGAAAGGAAAACTGGTTTGCTGTAACAGTTTGTATAGGTGGGGAGAACTAAGTGATATCAGAAGAATGTATCTTAGCTGGAAGGAAAATGATGCAGAGCCCTTGTTGTGGTAGAGAAGGCTTTTTATTTATGGATATATTTTACTTATTTTGAGGGGGGCAAACATAAAATCATTTTGTGGCATCTTCTTTCAAGCAGTCTGTTAACCAGTATCATATATATATAAACACAGATTTATGTCACACAGCTAAATAATTATTCCTAGCTGTTTACTCTCCAAAATTGTCTCTATGTAAGTTCTGCTCAGGGTGGGATGAAGTGACAGCAGTTCATAATATTTAGTATGGGCATTTCTTGCAGTCTGGAATCAACAGTGACTGAATTACAAAATGCTGAACACAAAACAGAAAAAAAATGAGTGAGTTAGACTGAAAACAAGAAGGTAGCAAAACACTGAAAATTGCAATTCCCAAATAATATCAATATAAAAACAAAGAACAGTAATCAATGTAGGTGACTCTGTTTGTACTTTAATATTCCCACTGTGTGGACATACAAATGTGGACCAAGGACTTTTTTGCAGTAGAAAGAAGTATGGCATTGTCTCTAACTCAGTGTGACTGCAGTGGAAATACTAAAGTAGTTGTGGTCCCTTTTTCATTTTTTATTTTATTTTAAAGTGTTAATACTTTCATTTATTGTTATACGTTTTGGTCTTTATATTCAGTGTTTCCTTTCATTCATTTGTAATTTAGGACTGCAAGGTAGATTCTGAATATACTGTATTTGGAAACCTTACTGATATACATTGAAATAATGATGAAAAGTACTCCCAAACAACTTTAAAGTGCCAAACAAATAAACTAAACTAAATAAATAAATAAATAAATAAATAAATAAAGGAAGAAACACACCCCTTGATGGTTAGGGTACTTTTATTGACAAAAATTTGAGTTCTTTCAATCCAGGTAACTACAGAACTTCCTCAGAAAAAAGTACTACTTCTCCAACTCATACACCTCAGTGTGTCAGCTAATCTGCAGTTCACAAGTATTATTTCAGCAGTGTACTAGTAAGGTACCTGCGTCCATCTTTGTTAATAATAGTGTACCTAATGGCTGATTTCAAGATATGAAATGTACACATGGGCATTTATCAGAGATGCTTAGTAACTCTAAATTCAAGTAGCTTTCTGGCTAAATGGTAATAGCTGCTATGCAGATAAGCTGAAAACCTACATTTCCTCACGAGCATATTGTCTGGAATAACTACTGTAGATTAATCAGACCACAAGAAATTCAAGTTCTTTGTTAAAATGCTAATAAAGCATTAAGACAGTTTTGTGATGAACATGTGGACCTGGAATCTCATATTATTTGTTTATCTAACATTGATGCAAACTAAATCCAAACAAGTGCCCTGGAAAGATGAAAAACAACAGTCCACAGCTTCGACGCCAAAATTTTAATAATAAAAACACCAACACATAAAAGCCTCACAAATAACACTGCGTTTTCATCCCTAGTGTACAGACTTCATCAGATGCAGACAAAAGACATTAACCCAACTTTTATACCCCTGAGAATACTTGAAAATACATGACAATACTTCCATTGCTCCATTGTTAAAACGAGAGCTGCCAAATTGTAATGTAGAGAAGAACAAAAACATTTTAATAACTGGCAACTTTCTTAGGAAATAACAATATTATGAGACATTTGGATAAATAAGAATTCCCTTATGGATAAGCATTAAAGGAATCTAAAAATTTCATTGCTAAGGCTAGAAAATGGATGTAATGGTGTGCTAAAGTCATAAGAGAGAGCCCTTTGCTAGCATTTCACCAACTTGTAAAATAGATGTACATATTAATATATTTTTTAACCATGCATTTTAGGTTTCATGCAAAACACTTTTATAACTATTTAAATATTGTTTTAACTAGAGAAATGTATGTTTTTGCAGATGCACATTTAGGATGTATTTTGTCAGTATGTTTTTATAAAGGTTTTTAAATGGCTTTTCAACATAATTTTAAAATGTGTTTTATTTTAACTTATTACATTACTAATTTTACTGTTTTAATTGAATAATGAGAGGGGTATAAAGTTGGGTTAATGTCTTTTGTCTGCATCTGATGAAGTCTGTGCACTAGGGACAAACATGCAGTGTTATTTGTGAGGCGTTTATGTGTTGGTATTTTTCTTATTAAAATTTTGGCATTGAAGCTGCGGACTGTTGTTTTCCATCTTTCCAGGGCATTTGTTTGGATTTTGTTACTAGTGACTTTTTGGTGCCTTGTATTCAGGTTTTTTTTTTGGAGTTTCTAATTGATGCAGACTAATTGAGTTGATTTTCACCTTTTTGTTATTCACATTTTTTATTCCAAATAATTAAGTTAAATCACTTAATTTAAAACGTGTGTATTTGTACATATATACAGCACATTTGTGCCCTCTGATGATGATGATGATGAAAGCAGATCTAGTAAAGTTTTTCCAACCCACAGTGTTTGTGTGGCCATGGTAAATTGTAAAATATTTGGAATATTTTCTCATGCATATGCTAGATATATATAGCCCTCATAATTCTTTGTAATTGTTCAGAGCATCTTCGAATCCTAGAAGGCAGTTCCTGGGTCAGGAGTCCATCTCATCTTCTGTGTAATAAGGTTTAGTTTTTGTTAGCTCCTATAACAGAAAAAAAGGAGTAAAAATCAGTAAAGCAATTATGATAAGGGTGACTTTGTAATGTTCTGAGGCAGTAAGAAGCAAATCATTCATGTTTGTGTTACTTGTCATAGTTTAGTATTTAATGAGCACATTTTTTTCCAATCACTCTGATCAACATGCCATACATACCACATATCTGGAAATCTTAGGCATGCTGTTTCTCCACAGCCTATCCTGCCCCACTCAATTAAGGCCTCCCTAAGTCTTGGTTATGACAGTTTAGTCCTTTATCATGGTTTAAAGCATAGGCCTTCAAGACAGATGCATATGTGGACTGTGGTGAAAGGGAATCAGTAATGACCCAGTGATTAGGATTACGGCCTCACAGCTTCAGATTGTGGGACTCACATCTGACCTGTAGTCACTGACCACAGAGATTTATTTTTGTTTTTCTGGTATGATGTTTGCCCCTTGCCTGCTGACCATGAAGCCATCCCTCAATCAGATATGCTGCTGGGGGGGGGGGGGGCATCTTCCAGGGTTCTCAGTGCTCTTGTCTGCATTTCAGCAGTGACAGCATTTTCATTTATACTGTAACCACCCTATTACTGATATGAGCACTTGCATCATTGCAAGGACCACGTATGGTTCTCAGTCTGTGAATGCCTGCTCCTCCATGTGCCAAGTGTCACTGTGACCAGCTTTTGGCAGCTATGCCTGCAACTTCCATGTACTGGCTTCCCTATTCATGATTGGTTTCTGCTGTCCAGACTAGAGTGGCATGAGTCAGCTGGGAACCACTGTCCTTTTCCAGCTAAGGATGTGCACATTCATCCTCCCTGTCTGCATATGTTGTCAAGTCCCCAAACTGCTGATCTACCTCGGGTTGCCCAAGCTGTAGTCAGGGCTTTATCCGTCTATGCCACTACTTTTGTTTCCTCTCACATCTGAACATATACTGGTTGACTGGGTTATCAAAGTTCTGTTTATAATAGTGCATTTATTCTTGCACTTGCAACTTGTCTCAAAGCTGAAAATGTTTCAAGAAGGATAAGTTAACTTGCACAGTTTACAAAACATATCAATTGGATCAACACATGAGATTGGAAGGCTTGGTGGGGAAAATCTTATTTTCCTTTCATTGCTGTTTCCTTTTATGAGCATGTCAGTGTGCTTGTACATCACACATGAGAAACTGCATGCTTGAAACCGCTCAGACATCTTTAAGTGTCAACGTTTACTTGGCTTTGTCAATCCCTTCCCCCATCTGTATTGGAAAGTGTGCCTGACAAATGCTCCATGCAACTATTTCTGGCTAACAGCACAAATACATAGGATTATATGCAGACACAGGTTATTATCATCACAGATGAGCATGTAGCTGTGCAGCAAGTTGACTAATTCTACAAATCAAAGCTGAGACATGAATACAGTAAAAATGCATAACTGCATTTTCTTTTGTTTAGATATGATAACAAAAAACAATAAATAAGATTTTCACAGCATAACCATTTTTAAATGTCCCACTTACAGAAATGTTTGTTGATAAAGCAAAGGCTTGAACTATTTTGTAAATGTCTCATTCATTCATGGAGCATAATCAGCATAATAGTTAGTGTTTACCTTATAGACACAAGGCACAAGGTTTGATTCTCATCTTGGGGAACCAGGACTAGGCTTAAAAAGACCACCTGAAGTTATTAGCCTAGTAATCACCTATGAACAGAGTTATTTATTAATAGGAGAAATGACTAAATGGTGTTAGCTTTGAAGTTACAGCTGAGGTATATCTCTCCATTAATTATATTGTCTTCAGCATAAGATGTGAAATTTTAGCCACCTCTTGTTCTAGCTGCCAAAATTCTCTTCTGTTTCTTAAACCATGATAAAACTTTGTGGATTGCATGAAGACACAATGCTAGACAGTGCCCTCAAACATGTAAAACCATATAGAGCTGCTCTTGAAATGGGTTGCAGAACTGATGCCTCAGGGTCATATGGTCATGCAACAATAATACCTCTGCTGGTATAGCCTAATAACTTCTACCTAAGGACTTAATTACTGTTGTGATTGCAAGCCATACAATTTACATATGGAATTTATTAGTTTGCATGTAAATTTACTATTGTGCTGAAATTTTAATTTTGGAGCTTTTCTTCCTGGGGTTCTACTGAAAATTGATTATGCCCAGTCAGAATTGTCAGACCTTAGTGGTTATAAAACTTCAGTAAATAAAAATAAACATATTCTTTTTCTTTCAAAATGGATTTTATTTTAACAAAAACCTAGTTAATGAAGTATGGTTGAAAGAACATTATTTTATTAAACAGTTACAGCCTTATAACTGTAGGGCAACACTGTTCATACTTGGAGCAAAAACTATATAGTGCTATTTATAACAAGTCAAGTGAAACCACTGTTTTTCTTATTTTGTTTTATGCTAAAACTCTTTATTATTTACTTTTCTACCGGGTGTTGTGGTCCCAATGAACTTTATCATTGTTAGCTGCAATCTGTGTAGTAGTGGTTTTGATTTGATTTAATAATCCTTTCTAATTCATGGCCTTGGTCTGCTTCAGTCACGGGATGAAATCTATCTGGGTAATACAACATACACTGCTCTGCCTTGACATCGCCATATATTCAGCTATTTAGTTGCAGGATTTTGATTGATTAGATGCATCATGACTGCTGTCTCAAGAGATGTTCATGTGCCAGGCAAGCAAACTACTGGTGTGGGATTGCTTGGCTATCCATACAGATTTTAAACACATTCATTATTTTTGTCATTAGTCAGTAAATCTTCTATTCAGGTGGCACTTTTCTGGTGTCAGGGAATGCCAACCCCTTGTTTTAGAAATTTTGAGTTCATAAGCAGAAGTGTTTTTTTTCCCTTTCAGAGTTACTCAGTCTGCTAGCACCTATGTCAGCACTTTCTGTTGTGCCACTCTAGAATGAACTGTGTCCTATAGTAGGCAACCTCGAATAACATGTATGTCAAATGGGAATCCCTTAGCATGATGCTGAGAGCAGGGAGATCTGACAATATCAGGATAAGGTGTTTTTACTTTTTCTCGGTAATGTGCAATTGCAGAGTTAACATATTTATGTCAGCAGGGATGTCAGGGATGCAGGAGAGCTTACCCCTGGAAAATATAGTTAAAAGTAGAGTTTGTCCAGTTCTCGGTAACTCTATCTTTCGATGTTTCATCCTGGGAAAGACCAAGTTCAACTTATGTTTTTTTTTGATGGGTTATCTACAGTGTATACGTACATGCATATGCTAGAGCCACAAATGCACCACCTGTGGCCAAGTAGTGTCACTGAAGAATTACTGTTATCCTCATCTAGCCAGGGAACTATGGCCAAGGATAATGTTAAGTTGTCATCCTAGTTCTTTCAAATGTTTCTTATTCATGGAAATTCACATTTATTACTAAGGTTTGGATAAACACATAGCAAAAATCAAGGCCATAATGCCTTAATCTACAGCAAGACTGAGATGGCTTATGTTATCCCTTATAATATAACATTTAAGAATGAAACTGTATTTACTCTACATCTTAACTGTCATTCCTTAAACCAAGACAGAAGAGGAAGGCATTCCACAGAAACAAAAGAATGAGCAAATAATGTAGGAAGGAAGCAGAAGGTAAAAATAAATGCACTAAATAGAGAGAGAAGCAAGATGACTCAGAGCATGATGGGATAGTATTACTTTGCAGTGCAAGGACTTACGGAAAGACAACATGGAGAGCTACATATAGTGATAAAGAAGGGCAGGATGGACATTGCTGGTATCACAGAAATGTGGGCCAGTGACAGGATGGGGGTGAGACACTGAGATACCTCAGTATAGGCTGTTGATTAATGTCAGAGAAAGGAGAGATGGGGATGAAGTAGCAATATACATATAGGAGGGCATCACATGTGAGGTTAGAAAGGAAGAATAACATCAAACCATGAATGGGGAAGGGAAATAGACAGGGTCAGAAGGTAAGTTAACTGCCCTGCAATTAAGGAAAAGGAATGAAAGTAGTTGGTAGCTTATATAATGTGTCATTTCCCAGACACATGGAGTTTGGGTGACAAGCTGGAGAACACAATAATGGAGTGAAGTAGGAGGAAGAGCATAATACTCATGGAAAATGTGAATATGCCGGAAGCAGAATAAGAGATTCCAGGTCTCAGTGCAGAGAGGAATGAGGGCTGACTCAGCTCTTGGAACATGAATGTTTTGGTCATCTGGAGTAGGACTGCACTAAATGAGAGAGAATTTTAGATGTGGTTCAAACTATGGTGGAGAGGTCAGGGATGTCCAGGTGAAGACAGGGTCTATATTTCACCATCAAAACCCCTTGACAGCAAACACCACTCCGTTGACATGTATTCAGTGAAAATCACTTCCGCGATTCGCTGAATACTTAAAGGGCAAACAAATACTTGCCCCGCAACCCAATGGACCTAAATCTAGCTCAACCAAATCCACCCATGTGGGGGTCTGTCCCCCCACACCCCTCCAATGTGTGTGTGTGTGTGTGTGTGTATATATATATATATATATATATATATATATATATATATATATATACATACACACACACACACACACACACACACACACACACACACACACACACACACGCTCTTCCATATGTCAGTGCATGTGTGACTACTTACAAAAATATCTATTGCATATTTCTCTCTAGATGTATTCACACTGTAGTGCACCCTACATATAGTATTATACATGTTTCTCAAAAGTACTCTTCATCGACAAACAGAAGGATGAGCCCACTTCTACGAAAGTGCACTACATCGAAAGTGTACTTTCACGAAAGCTGATTCGCCAAATCACGTTACAGTGGGGTAAGGGAATATATCCTTTTCCCCACTGTAGTGCAATCTCGGAGTTAAATATAATAAGTAGGGGTGTGTGGGAGTGCAGACTTCCACATGGGGGTGCAGGGGGCTTGGCTCCCTGCATAAATGTGATTTAGTGTTTTGTTTTTTTTATTTTTTTCTATTTGTTTTTTTTTTTCCATTA
Source organism: Protopterus annectens (assembly GCF_019279795.1). Classification (NCBI taxonomy): domain Eukaryota; kingdom Metazoa; phylum Chordata; order Ceratodontiformes; family Protopteridae; genus Protopterus; species Protopterus annectens. Next base: position 1,568,725,623 of record NC_056744.1, read on the forward strand.
TTTTGTGTTTCACAGAAGTGCATTTTCGACAGTGCACTTTCGGGAAAGTGAGTTTGAGGGTTAACGATTTGATGAAACGTAATTTTGATGGCTCAACATAGATCCATATATGTATATATATATATATATATATATATATATATATATATATATATATATATATATATAAATTTATTATTTTTTTAATTTACATTTGTTGATTGGGATTGTCTGACTGAGCTGAAGAGCCCTTTTTCAGCAGAGGCCCAGGGAGAAAAGCTCCAACATATTAAACAATTTTCATTATAAATTAACATTAAACAGCAATGTTACAGGATTATTAGAAGGTATTAAGTAGCAATGCAATGTTATACAGTGTCAATAATCAGGAGTATACAAAAACTATTTCAAGATGTATAAATAAAATATATCATTAAGATGAATATAGTTTTTGAGGTAAGTGGTTACAAAAACCCAGTTTTCTCATGATGTAGTTGCATGAAGGCAAGACAGTTACAATAGAATGTTTCTCTGAGGAAATTTACTTAACAGATTTTAGAGTAGTCAAGGACGATTAGAGAGAGCTAGTGAGAAGAGTGAGTTAAGGGAGAACGTAGATTAAGGTATGAGAAGTAGGGGATGTTAAGGAGGAAGAGTGCAGTGGCAGGACCAGTGACTTTTAAAGTACTCTTTGGTGTTGGTCTTAAATGGTTTAGGATGTGTAAGGGTCCTGATTTCTAGTGGGAGCCTATTCCAAGCAATAGTGGGAAGATAGCTCTACATGTTGCATCGAACTTTAGACTTGGGTTTGTAGATTTGTAGTAGGTCTTGGTTAGAGCATCGGAGAGGTCTGTAGGAAAAATAATGGGAGATGAGAGGGGATAGTGCTGGGCAGTAGGAAGGCTGGTATAGGATAGAATGGATGATCTGGAACTGAGAGAGAAGAAGCTGGTGGGATAATTCAAGCCAGTTTAGGTGTTTTAGCGAGAGACAATGATGGGATTTGTAGGTTTGTTGGGCAGCAAATCTAGCTGCCTTGTTGTAGGTAGATTTGAGTTTGGTCAGGAATGCTGAATTAAGATTTGTGAGAATTTAAGAGCTGTACATTAGACTGGGTAGAAGGTAGGTAAGAGAGAGAGTGCTCTTGGCTTCAGAGGTAAGGAATTTATTGTTACGGTAAAGGAGCCCTAGTTTTGAATGAGTCTTTTTGATACAGTTATTAACATGCAAGTCAAATTTAAGCTGATCATCGATGATTACGCCTAAGAGCTTAGTACTGGATTCTACCTGAATGTGAGTGTTATTAAGGGACTATATGGAGAAGGATGTATTAATATTGTTGAACTTTTTAGGTAGGAAGAATAACAGCTTTGTTTTTTTAGGGTTAAGGATGAGCTGGTTGTTGGAGAGCCACGTTTCAACTAAGTTAAACGATGCCTGAATAGCTGAAAAGAGCTTAGAGGGAGAGTTGGCTGTGGTGATGACTGTAGAGTCATCTGCGTATTGCACTAAAGATGACTGAAGACAGGAGGTATAGAGCTGATTAGTAAAGATATTAAAAAGTAAAGGCCCTAGGATAGACCCTTGAGGTACACCCATTTTTACAGGGAGAGGAGGGGAGAGTGCAGAGTGCCATCTTACTGACTGATATCTATCAGTGAGGTAGCTGGAGAACCATGCAACAGTATCAGAGGAGAAGATGAGGTTATGCAGTTTGTGCAGCAGAAGAGAGTGTGAGACAGTGTTGAAAGCTTTTGAGAAGTCCAAGAATAGGCAAGAAATACGTTTATGGTTGTCCGTGGCTAAAGAGACAGTGTTGAGGAAGGATAATACAGCTGTAGTGGTGCTATGTTTTGGTCTGAAGCCATGTTGAGTGGGTGTACGCAGATTTTCCTGTATTAGGTACTGCATAGCTTGTTTATGAACACATTTTTCTAGTACTTTAGAGAGAGGGGAGAGGATAGCGATATGTCTAAAGTTGGAGATATCAGAGGAGTTTCCTCCTTTGTGTATAGGTAGAGTGTAGCATTGTTTCTAGATGGAAGGGACTTTAGATTCAGAGATAGAGTGATTGATTAGGATAGATACAGGGAGAGAGCAAGAGAGTCAGCTGCTAGTAGAAGAAAAGTGGAAGGAATATTGTCAGCTAATGCTGAGCATGGTTTTAATTTAGAGAGTAGAGGTTTGATATAGCTAGTAGGTACAGGTTTGAGGGAGAAGGTATTTGAGGAGATAGTATTAGGATTAGGTTCAGAAATTTGGAGATGTTAGTAGTGGAGGATACACACACACACTCACACACACACACACACACACACACACACACACACACACACACACACACACACACACACACACACACACACAATCAGACATGTGCATTTAAATACAGTTAACTTACTTCTGATTTCCTTTTCTTAATGTTTTTAGTGCAAGGGCAAATAGCAAATGTTTGTTAATGTATAACCAGTAGTCCATGGCAGGGATAAATCCAAATAACAAGTTTTATTTTGTGTTTTTACACACCAGTGGCACCATTTTTATTTTGTGTTTTTACACACCAGTGGCTGATTTTCCCCTAAATCATTTGCTTTTTGATTGTATGTTAAAGTATATTCAGCTGTATGTTATGGCAGCCATCAATGGTCACATTTCCTTTGTGGACTGTAAAATGCTCATGCACTAGACCATTGTAAGGACTGAATCAAAGTCAGTGGGAGTTCTTTCCATGAATATGCATCACTGGAAGGATGTCACAAAAAAGCATAAAAGATCTTTTCATAACCAATGCACCACGTCTCCTCAGCTACAAACCACGAACTTGAATGGTACAAAACAATTTATACTTTAATGGTAAAATAAACAGTGTTAGTGCTTTCATTTAAATCTCTGTTCAACTTCCTCAGACATTTAAAATGTGTTACATCACTTCCTTTTATATAGCCACTTTATTTTCCATTGGGCTCTCCTCAAATGCATCTTAGACCCCCTCCCATGTGCCCAATAGTAGATGGTAGGGATTCCATTACCTCGGCTTGTGCCACATACATAGATTATGAGTTAAAAAACATACTAAAAAAAGAACCAAACATATGTAAAGACTCATGGTCATTTTTACAATACATGAACAGCGTTCAGTTTGACCAAGATGATGTTTTAGTAACAATAGATGTTTGTGACCTATATACAGATTAGGGAGACAAGGTATCTTTAAATATAACAGTGAGATCCCACAATCGTGGAAAAAAGTATCAATTTCCCTGCCTCATACTCTTATCTGATCTTGATACAATATTCTTATCTGATCTTCGGACAAACAACACCCGCCATAGTAAGCGTCAGCACAGCCAAAGATATAAAATTAGATTGCATATTAGCAACTCGTACAGCCTTTTGACAGAAACGAGTTACATTGTACCTACTAAATATGTTCCTTCACCACACCATCAATGTAGGTTTTCTAATAATGTGACCATCAATGAAATGCAAACTGGTAATCCCATTGTCTTCCTAATATATATATATATATATATATATATATATATATATATATATATATGTGTGTGTGTGTGTGTGTGTGTGTGTGTGTGTGTGTGTGTGTATTTATATAGGTTTTAACGATCACCAGGGTCTTTACAAGCCTAGACATGCAACCCAACCCAGTTTTGTCCCAGAGTTTCCTGGATGTCTATATGGTGGGGTATGTCAGTAAGGAGGTAGCTAAGGGTTATGTGTGTGTGTGTGAGGGGCGGGGGTATGTTAGTTGGAGATTAATTTACTTACTGTCAACCTCTGTCCATCAGAGACATTGGGGGCCAGGCCAGAGGTGAAGTTACAATTTCCCAACCAATTTTCAAGGTTTCGTTTGAACAGGGTCAGGGATGAACTCTACTTCACGTAGCTAGGGAGCTTATTCCATAGTGCAGGGATCCCTTTGAGAAACATATCAGTCCATCCAGCAGATTCTGTTTATGTTGCAGACAAAGTTCAGGCCCTTGGATCTAGAGTTTCTATTGTTGTTTGTCTTGTGGATGTGCAAGAGATCCATCAGAGTTGGATCCAAGGATGCCTAATATGCTAGGCATAGAGAGTCTCTCATAACCTGTAGGAGACTGAGTACAGAGATAGGCCTTTAAGGCAATCTGTGTAGGACAGGTATACCCTAGATTCTCCTGGTGAGGAACCTTTGAGGGTGTTCCAGCTGCTGCAGGTGCCTAATTAGGTATATGCCAAAGGGGGTATTGTATTCAGTGATGGGTCTGATAAGGGCTGAGTAGAATGGTACTATTATCTCCTTCTACCTGGATGCCATCACCTTACTTATGAGTTGGCAACATAAAATATTTTTTTACTGTCATGGTTGTGTGTTAAAAAAGGAATGGAAAACGGAGAAGAAACAAACTAATAAAACACAGTATTCCCCATTGTACAGAGCCCAATGAAGGTAGTCCCACAAATGTTGATGCAGATAATAGTGTTAAGCAGACTCTTCAGTCCAAGGAGATAACAAGCACCAAGTTTATTAACGGGTTCAGGCGCCTAGGCAGCATGACATTTCCCTGTGGTACATTTGACTGGGGACACATGGCTGAAGTGACATTCAGCTGCAGAGAAATATGTCTGTTTGCAAATTCCCTGTGGGCAAAGAGAAGCACACACTGCCATGCTCACAGCATGGAGGAAATCCTGCAGGCTACTGTAGTCACATTTATGCTCCAATATGCATTTTAGGTAATGTTCCCTAGACACTGTGAAGGGGGAAGTGGTCCACACACTCCAGTTATAAAGGCACTGCCCATTGTGCACTGCATTTTTACTGCCACTGACATGCCCTCTGGCCAGCCTTCTGTTGATGCCTGCCATATTGCCTGTTGTCTCATGTTTCCTTGGGGACCCTGGACATTGTTTTCCCCCCTGTACATTTGGTTATTAAAGCTGTGGGCATGGCAGTGTATGCTTCTCTTTGCCCACAGGGAATTTGCAAACAGCCATATTTCTCTGCAGCTGAATGTCACTTCAGCCATGTGTCCCCAGTCAAATGTACCACAGGGAAATGTCTCACTGCCTAGGAGCCTGAACCCTTATTAACGAAATGCGGTAATTCCATTAAGAGCTTTCATTTCCAAAAACACAGAAACTTCATCAGAATAAAACTGCCATTGTAACAGCCCACATATATAATAGAAAATTAATTGATTCAATTGAATCATTAGGACAAAATACATGGATTTAAAGGTGCACCGTACAAACTATGGTTGTTGTGTCGTTCAGTTTTTCTATACATAATAAATTTGTGTTTTAATAATACATAAAGAACAAAAACATAAAAACCACATAAAAACTAGTAAGTACATTCAGTACATATACCCAATATGTACAGAAATGGTATAAAAAATATGTGTATATAAAAAATAAAAAAATAACTAAAATCTACTAAGTGTCCAAAGAGGGTATATTTATAAAAGTTCTAATAAAATTAGATTACTAATGATGGAGTATTTGTGTCACCTAAACAAACAGATGGACTTAAAAAGTGTGTAAATGAATATTTATTTTTTATATTAAGTATAAAAACATAAGATTATTACTATTGTATTTCATTGCAGTAATAAAATTAAAATTATAATTGTAATTATCAACAGGAAAAAGGAAACTAATGCCCCTTTTTGGCATACACTAATTTGCAAGGAGGCAAACTTCAAATTTTGGATTTTGGAAAAGTTACCTAGAAACAATAGAGGGGGAGATTGGGAAAGCCAGCTTAGTTAAAGAGAACTTATCTGGCAACTAAGGCTGGATTCCAACATACCCCCAGGTTTGAACGACCATATATCACTTCTACCAGCCTTAAAATTAAAAGCAAATAAAATTAAAGAAAAATACACAACCATAAGAGATGAGTTGTTTTCAACTTTTTTATTAGTAAAATCATAACTTTCATGTAATTACATTCTGTATTAAAACAATAATGTGTACTATATTATTTCATTGTTATATAATTTTATTACTGCAATTTTTTTTATATATATATATTTTTTATACCATTTCTGTACATATTGGGTATATGTACTGAATGTACTTACTAGTTTTTATGTGGTTTTTATGTTGTTGTTCTTTATGTATTATTAAACACAAATTTATTATGTATAGAAAAACTGAACGACACAACAACCATAGTTTGTACGATGTACCTTTAAATCCATGTATTTTGTCCTAATGATTTAATTGAATCAATTAATTTTCTATTATATATGTGGGCTGTTACAATGGCAGTTTTATTCTGATGAAGTTTCCATGTTTTTGGAAATGAAAGCGCTTAATGGAATTACCGCATTTCGTTAATAAACTTGGTGCTTGTTATCTCCTTGGACTGAAGAGTCTGCTTAGCACTATTATCTGCTCAACGTTTGTGGGACTACCTTCATTGGGCTCTGTACAATGGTTGTGTGTTAGTCGAACCCAAGATTACTGTCTACATATGTTCCCAGATCCCTAACTATTGGCTTAACTCTTAGGAGTGTTTTATTAATGAAGTAATTAGCTTGAGCGGATGCTTTCCCAAAAGCACTATAATACATTTCTTTGCAATGAGTTTTAATCCATAGCTTTTGCTCCAATAATTTGTTTGTGTTAGACCCTCTTGTAGAATGTTGATGTTGTGGAGGAAATCTGTGATTGCTCCATATTTACAGTCATCTGTGAACTTGGTGAGCCAAAGGCCTTTGACATTACCCTTGCCTTCCAAGAAGTAGATGCCAAACAGTAGTGAGCCTAACACAGAGCCCTGGGGTGCTCCACTGGTGACCGGTCTGTTGGTAGAGGTGGTCTCACCGATTCTGACTTATTGGGTCCTATCTGTGAGCCAGCTGGTAATCAAGTGAATTATGCAGGGATTTATGCCTAGTTCTTTGAGTTTGAAAACAATAACCAAGTATAAACCTATGTCAAGGCATGCTGTATGCACCATTTTCCACTTATCCATAGCCATGGTGACCTTCTTGAAGAAGTCTACCAGGTTAAGTATGCAAGACTTTCCTTTAACAAAGCCAAATTGGAATGGATCCAAAGTATGTAGTTTGTCAGTGTCCTTGCTGATCCATCCATCCATCCATCCATCCATCCATCCATCCATCCATCCATCCATCCATAACCCTTTTTTCCCATTTTTTGCACATGGGTTCGGGGTGTCATTTCAACAGTGACAATCATCTAGACCCAAGGTTTACATCAGATTGCTGGGTCTGTAGTTCCTGGTCCACCCTTAATATGAGGATGACCATTGCGGCCCTCCAGTCATCTAGCATGTAACCTGTTTTGAGGCTGTTGTTGAAGATTGCCTCAAATGGCCCTGCTATGTCATATATTGTTGGTGGCCCATTAAAGCAGTGTTTTTAGCCGTAGCATGCATCACTAGGATCTGCTCCCTGTTGATAATTGGGGGGAGGTATGCTAGAAGGGATTTCACAGGCAGTAGTGCGAGGAGAGTGGGGTGAAGTTAGAGCTAAATTTATCAGCCAGTAGATTTGCTATGTCACCCTGGTCAGTAAAGGTTGTGCCATTTACCACCAGTTGTGCAGACTGTTGAGTATTACCTTTAAGATTCCTGATGTAAGTGAAGAAGGCCTTGTGATTGGGAGGCTATCCTGACTTCATAATTGGCCTTACTGGACTTTGTTAGACCTCTTAGTTACTTGTTTAGTTGAATCAGAGAGGTTTAGTCTCTATGAGAGTTGCTCTTTCTGATTTTAAACAGGACTTGTTTTCTTTTGTTATATAGTCTGTTAAGCTAAGGATTCTACCAGTATGGTTTGTTTTTGGTTTTAGACCTGGGCTTAGATCTGGTGGGTGCAGAGGCCTCAGTCAGCCATTTACAGGTTTGTACAGGGTTTCTGTAAATAATTTTGCATAGGTAGCTGTGTTCTTGGGGCTTGGAGGAGCCGTGAATTTTGACAAAGTGTAGTTTAATAGGATGTAGTTTGCTTTAGTGTAGTTCCTAACTGTTATGGGTTTTGTTGGATTTTCTGGATTGAATTTTATTTTGAAGGAGGCAGGTTTGTGGTCTGACTTCACCAATGAAAACATGACACTCTCCCATGTTGGTGGGTATTAGGTCCAATATGTTTGATCCTCTGGTTTGGAGAGTGCACTTATCTGGTCCAGGTTCTTTGTGATGATGAAGTCCAGTAAACACTGTGTCGTTGAGTTAGAGGCAGTGTAGATTTCCAAGTCTATAAATGGGTAGTTAAAGTCTCCCATGAATAGGGTATTTGGTTGGATGGTAAGTGCCTTTACTAGGTCTAGGTAAGAGTTGTGAGCTTCATGGGTCATAGAGGGAGACCTGTAGCTGGCCATTATATGCTAGGGAACCTTGTGTATGGCTACTCGGATGTGAGTGAACTCCAGGTCATTATCCTGTTTAACCAGTCTAGAGTTGTATATGCTGCTAACCAAGATTGAGACACCTCCACCTTTTGCCCCTGTCTGTGTTGCTGTTGGTCTAAATGTGTGGAAGGCACTGTAGCCTCCCACTGACAGAGTATTTTCTGTGACTTTAAATCACGTGTTGGTAACAGCACAGATGTCTACATTCTCCAGAGTGAGGAGAACTTGTAGTGTGTGGAGCTTCTTGTTTAGGCTCCTAGCACTGAGCAGTAATATTTTAAACATTTTAAGGTTACTTTGTTTTTTTTTTTTTTTTTTGCTATTTTTAGTAGTTTTGTCATTCTGATGTTGCCTAAAAAAAGGCTGTAAGGGGATAGAGTTTTAGCCAATATCCGAAAGCCCATGGGGGGGGGGGGGTGACAGGTGCATACCACCCTTGAAAAAGCAAAGTTGTTTGTTAACCATGTACTCTCATGCTGATAGATATTGGATTCCCATGGAATGACTCCAGAAATTAAGCCAATTATTAAAATTGTGGGCGGCCAGGTTGGTGCAGCGGTTAGCGTTGCCACCTCACAGCAAGAGGTTCTCCGGTTCAATCCTCGGCTGGGGTGCCTTCTGTGAGGAGTCTGCATGTCCTCCCTGTGGTCGCATGGGTTTCCTCCGGGTGCTCCGGTTTCCTCCCATATCCCAAAGACATGCTGTAGGTGGATTGGATACTCTAAATTGGCCCTAGGTGTGAGTGTGTGCATGTGTGTGCCTTCTGTGGAAGGTTGGGCACCGGGCTGGTAACTCAACACTGTAAAACTCCACTGCCAATCATGAGTGGACAGGTGATCCTCTGTGGTGACCCCTAACTGGGAAAAAGCCAAAAGAAGATTAAAATTAATCATTTTCTGTTGAGACTGCGGCATCATCCTTGGTGTAGGTAGAATGCTGCTCAATGTAAGACATGCACCTTAATGTCTGTTTTCATTTAGTTCAGTGAGGTGAAACCTCATTTCATTTACACCCAATGAACCATGATAGAATCTTATTGGTAACTGTAGTACAGTGACCTGAGTGCATGCATGACATTGCTGATCCTTGCTCCAGACAGGCAACTAATTGTTATCTTCTCCTTGTCTGTCCTGGTAAGAGGAGTATGTCTCTGTGTCATACAATACTATCTCTTATTACAAGAGTACTAGGTAAAGTGCTTGCCTAACTTTTTGTCTTATGGGAAGTTATGTATGTGCATCTTTAACTACTGCATTAGTTTCTTTAAGGATTAAAAAGTTGTCTGAGTACATGTGACAATTACTACATTGTCCCAGGATGCCCATATCTACCAAGCTGGCTAGACAGCCATTAGGAAATTGCAAATCCATGTTGTCAGGATCTGTATTAGGGATGGGCTATTATGATTTAGGGTCTTGCTTTTACAAGGATCACTTGAGTGGTGTCTGGGGTGAAGGCTAGATGTTAGTGCTATGACTTTAGTGCTGTATGACACTGTCTAGCCGTCCTAAGCTTAGCTCTACACAAAGCCTTTCTGTGTTATGAGTTAAAGTCCTAAGAACTAGCTTTATAGGTTTGCTACTATACAGGGTACTGATAACCACCACTGAGTAGTGAACAGCTCCGCGAAAACGTGCCTAATTTATAGCAGACAGAAAAAGCTGAAAACTAACGCCTGTACCCTCTGGAAAATAAATGACTACACTTCAAGCTCCCTGGAGTGCCTCCCAACTTAGAGAGACCAGGTAAACACCTTCTACCACAAGATGGATGGTCGTGGAACTTCTTAATATAGAAGCACAGCAAACGTAGCTCTTAAGTGCAGGTTAGCACCAAACAACTAAGTCCTTAAAAAGCCCCCCGGTTGATGAAATAATCTCACTTTAAACCTACCTGTGTGTTTCCCAACTCAGACTGACCAAGCTACTTTCTACTACTGCCACTAGAAGTGCAGTCCTAGCCTTCTTAATGTAAAAACACACTTTAGAGAGACAAAAGTGAAAAGGAATCAGAAACAAATCATCAAATAACTAGCTACAAGTAAATGTTCACTTTAAGCCCCCCTGTGCATTTTCCAACTTGGCTGACCAGGCAACTTTACTTCTGCCACTAGTATAGCAGTCCCACCCCCCACATACACACACACATAAAAGTATGTACACGTACATACACACATGTACATGTATCCATACATGGGAGGAGATAGTACTGATGTGCGTACTTTGGTTGTCATGTTATGGTACAAGGACCACTTGTAGTAGGGTGGGCAAAGTCCCCTCTCTTTCCCTCTGCAAGACTCTTATAAAACCCATCACTGAAATTCAGTGGAAGGAGTTTTGCTAAATATGTTTCAATGAGATATGATGGGTAGCAGAGCAAAGAAAACATATATATGTTGATGTCAGGGTCCAGGTCAAACCGCTGGTATGCAGGCTCCTTAATAGTACACTGATTGCTTCATCCATTAATGTCTTTGACTGAGACCCTAACTGGTATTTGTGAATGCCTTATGAAGAATGCAATCAAGCTGCCTGCTGGCGTACTCTACCAGCCCCTTCTTAGCACCCAGCTTGCCATAAATCAGGCACTCACAAAGCCACTGTAGGCTGACTTACCTGTAGGAATTCAATATCGCTTGGAGACTTTAACTTAATTTGAAGCATAAAGCTGACTTCCTCCCATTTGACACTCTTGCAGATCATGGCTTCCACCAAATGGTGGCAAAATCAACACGTACCAGTCTCCTTACTGGCAGTCATAACCTCCTTGATGGGATTTGCTTAAACCAAACTTCCAGATTAATAACTCCTTCAGTGGATTGCTCATACTGCAGTGACCATTGCACACTGTGGTCTGTCTTTTCTGATAAGTACCACCCAAGTCCTAAAACATCTCGCAGAGAGGGGACCAATAACATCATCTTGTATCCGGTCAGCATTGTCATCTACGAATTAGGTAGCTGTTCTAAATCCGTCTGTAACTCACTAAACTCCACCCTAGTCCCACTCTGCCTGGTCTGTGAGTAAAGGAAAGTTAAAGTTAATCTCAGTAAAACAAAAGTAATGCTTTTTGAAATTTAAAAGTATCTTAGCTAATGTAAAGATTAATGGAGAATTACAGGCCTGGGTTGCAGTATTCTAGAAGTAGTACAGAGTTTTAAATACCTGAGAGTTTGGGTTGGTTCTGTACTTACTTTCTCTACCCACATCCATAATGTGTTGTGTAAGATGACAGCTATGCTTTATATATGCAACAAGATAAGCAACTTTCTATCCAAGCAGGGTAGGATCACAACTAGCAGAGGTCTTCTTCTGCCCATTGTTGAATTCTCACTTTCTGTCATTGTTGCCACTTTCAAAAGAAACTGCATAAACTCCAGGTAGCTCAAAATCATATTTGCCATTTTATTGCTGTTACAGTAATTTGGTTTCACCACTGTTTTGCTATCAGCCAGGCAGGTTGACTTCCATTTAATCATGTTATTACACTTCATAAAAACTTCTTCCCATGGACCACAAATCCCCACATTGCCATATTTCCTTGAAGCAAAATTCTAGACTACTTAGATTGCCAGTTTTGCTGCCATGACCCTTACTGCTGCACAATTTTCCCTCAGCTGTACAGACAGAGCTTTATCCCAAGTGGGTCCCACAGTCTGGAATTAACTCCCAGGCACCATTTACAGTTTCCCACCTCACCTCCATCACTACACAACTTAGATTCAATCACAAAATAAGTGCAGTTGTAGTGGCTGTGTGATATAGTGATCTAGTGATCTTTATTTGTTCTAGTCCCACTATATTTGTTTAACCCTGCAGGACTGTATGTATTGGAACACATATCAGAAATACTGTGTTGTCTGTCATATTATAATTTCTATCAAGATTTTCCTATTTCCTTAGTACTTGTATATGTTTGTCACCATGTATTATATGTAGATTCTTTTTTCACGAGTAAAAAGGGCCATAGTGGTCCAGCTGAGCTACCTGCTAAATAAACAAAGTGAAACAAATAAATAAATAAAAAAAATAAAAATTCCTGGGATTCATTATCGCCTACACTGTGTATACCATTCTGAGTGAACAGACAACACAAGCATAACTCATACCTTCTTCCTTCTAATTTTGGTTTCCTATGGATTTTCTTGCAGCCTTAAATAGCAAAGGGGTTTCATAAAAGTTATCATAAAGTTTAGACTACATGTACACTTAGTGTAATCTTTCTGAGTGACTAGAAAGCACAAAAAATGTGGTAGAGATATTCTTGAATACAAATTGTGTACACTTAGTGTAGGTGTTAATGAATCTGAATGTCTTAACTATCTCAGTGGCCACTGCAGTAGTGCCTGAGAATAGGGGGAAATCAGTGTGGTACTATTATTTTATTTTATTTAACATTTGTTTACTGGAAAAGTCGGACTAGGATAGAGCCTATTTTCTGTGGAGGCCTGGGGAGAAACACTCCAGACGCATGTCTTTGGAATATGAGAAAGCCAGAGCACATGGAGGAAGCCTACATGAATACAGGGAAGACATGCAAACTCCACACAGAAGGCACCCCTACCAAGGATCAAACTGGAGAACCTCTTGCTGTGAGGTGACAACTCCAACCACTGCACCACTACACCGGCCAGGGAAGGGGGCAGAAAAAAATCCAGAGAATCATAGGCATAAAAGCTTGCAAGAAGCAACAGATGAAATCTTTAAAGAAACCTTGAAGGTTCCAAGAGGGCAACAATCTCCAGGATAGCGACTAACACAATTCATTGTCCAGAAGGAACTGTGAGTCAAACCTGATCCAGTTTTATAACTACATTACAAGCAAACTAGAAATGGAAGTATCAGTAGACATGACCTACCTAGATTTCATCAACACTTTTGTTTCTGTACCTCACAGCTGGCTGAGAGGAAGACAGGAAGGGTTAGAGGGTAGGACCAGAAATGAGGAGTTGAACTTGATGTATAGTTGAAAGGTAAGACACAGTGGGTTATGGTAAAATGGACTTTATTAGAAAGAAGATAATTGGTTAATAGGGTACTGCAGTGGTTTAACCTGAGTCCAGAGCTGGATCAAGGTCAAATGGGGGCCTAGGCAGTGTAATGAATCATGGCCCCCATACCCCTCCATGCAGCTATTTCAGTGTCCAATTCTATTTTCCCCAGCTACCATACACACTGTTCAAAACTCTCAGGGTGCATACTGTTTCCTGCTTTATTTCTACAATGATTACAGCTATTTGGACTTCATTTAAACTTTTATTTCAAAGTTTATAGCACAAACACTGATAGACATTTGCTACACAATGGAATACAGTCGCACAATGAAAACAGATTTAGCATTAAAACTTCTCTGCCTTTGAAACTCACATTCATTGAAACCCACATTCGAAGAAAATGCATCTGGCCAGTGACGGACTAAGTTTACCTTGGGGTTGTTTTCAAATCATAGGCCCCTTGTACACATTTTTAGGACCATGCAAACATGCAAGCATTATTTGATTCACCTTCCTGATAGCATAATACAGCACCACTTGTTAGTGTATTTTACATTTATAGTTTTGAGCATTTTTATGTAAGCAATAAAACAAAACATATGAGCCAATAACGACAAAACTGCCCAATTGAGAACATTTCAACCATAAAAAGGCCCCTCAGGCTCATTACAATCCACCAATATCAGTCAATATGAATAATCTCTGCACAAGTAAAAGTTATCTGAATAATCCCACATTAGAGAGATTTGTAAATAATGAAGAGGTTGATGCTAGCAAACAACTTTATATTTCAGTGTTTCATCTACAAATTCAGTGCTTGCTACCCTTGAAGAATAAATTGCCTATGTTGCATTACAAAAATGATAAGCTATTAATATTGTAATAGGGAATGGGTGGCAAACTGAAAAGAGGTTTATAGTTACTAGGCATCTCATCCAAAGGAGGATATACTCAAGACTGCAGCACCCCACTTCTCTTAAAAAAAACAAAACAGTATCAACAATCCATCTATATGCTGTGGGAGTAGAGCCCACTGCCTTCTGCATCATAAAGCAAGTATGCTACCTGTTCTGCTACTAACACTGCTTTTAAATTTGATACCACAATAGTGATACCATTTGCTAAACAAAACAGTTGTACATTGTAAACAGACAGCATGAGCATTAGTACATTTTTCTTCCATTGAAGCTCACAATTTCTCGAAAATACACTTGAAACTCAATTCTTTAAAAAATGTACTGAAACTCAGGTCACTGAAAAATGCAGCTTGGTAGTTGGAGAAGAGGATTAAGGCTCTTGTTTTTGGTAGTTAAGGTACAGAGCTTGAGCCTAAACAAATTACTAACCACCTGCTATACCTAACTAAGGCATTCCACGCACATACCTCAACCTCTTAGTGCAAGAAATGTGGACATAACCTAAAATAAATAGGGACAGATTATAAATATTGCTGTCATAAACTTAGAAAATTGCTAGAATAACAGGATTTGTGTTAGTATGTATTATCCTAAAGAATGTGATGTCTAAAACTAAAATGTCTGTCTTTTAGCAACTTCCTTTTTATGAGGAACCAACAAAATAATGAGGAAAAAGTGAGAACATTTTAAAAATCTGGACAGTTGAGGGACATGCTACCTACCTTTTTCACACACATACCTACCTACTACCCCTTACAAACACACACACAACATATCTCTCAATCTCTTAGTGCAAAACATCTGGACAAAGCTTGCCATAATGGGGGGGGGGGGCAAAGACCCAAAACTAGGGACACATTTTAAATATTGCTCTTATAAATTTAGAAAGTTGCTAGAATAAGAGGATTTGTGTTGAAATTCATTTTTCTGAACAATATGAAGTGTGAAACTCAAATGCATAATTTAGTGACTTTAATCCTTAGATCAGCCCAATGATTTGTCAAAAAAAACCCCACGATTTTTACGAGGAATAGACCAAAGATCATAAGAGAAAAAAATGGACATTCTGCAAAAATCTGTACATTTGAGAGGTATGACACGCACACACACACACACACACACACACACACACACACACACACACACACGCAAAACCATACCTCTCAAACTCTTAGAGCAAGAAATCTGGACTGGGGACAAAGGCTTAAAAACAGGAACACTTTTTAAATATTGCTCTTGCAAACTTAGAAAGTGGACAGAATAACTGGTCTTTCATTAGCATGATTTTTCTAAAAAATAGGAAGTCTGAAAAATCTAATGTCTGCCATTATTTTCTGACTTCATTTCTCAGAGATTTTCAAGAAAACTACAATTTTATGAGAAAAAGATCAAAAATATGAGTCAAAAATCTGGACAGTTGAGAGCTGTGCACCCTACATCCTTCTTAAACACACACACACACACACACACACACACACACACACACACACACACACACACACACACACACACACACACACACAGGGAGGAGAGGCTGGACTCTGCCCTTCTGAGCAGGGAATTTCTGGTTAGAGGCTTATAGTGCCTGCATATTCTAACTGTTTCTTACTGAAATTGGTACACCTTGTTTGCTGTAGCATAGACTAGATCCAGGCCTGCTGAATCTAGCTTTATTTGTATGCTTGTTGTTTGTTTATTTCCCTGAAACACCAATTCCACCTAAAACGCGCCCTTTTAGCACTTCTGTGGATCCCTAGTGATATCTGCATTGCTTACTGTACTTATTTCCTTGTTTCACTTGAAAGAAAGTTACTGTTTGTCATTTTTGCATTTAAGCTACCTGTAACACATTGCATTTAAGTTACCTGGCACTTGCTCACTAAAGCAATTATATAAGTCAGCTCTAAAAAATTAATAGCACTACACCCTCACAAACTCCCCTTGAGTACCTTGTTCCCCATTGGCCCTTTTTTTCAATTATAAAGGAATTCCCAATACTATTCTAGCATGTCCAAAGGTCAGTTGTCAATCTCCTCTCCGGTCCAGCTGGTAAATCTGGGAATCTTGAGGCAATGTTACAACTGCCTCATGTACACAGACAACCCTCTCCTCCTCCCAACAAATTCCAACACATGTGAGAGATGCAACCATATAGCCAAACTGGAGGCTAAGCTCTCTCAACTCAGTACTGGCGTAACCAGTCAGGAGGAGAAGGAAACCACACTCACTACAATTCCAGTCTCACACAGACCTACCACGACAACAAACCAAACACATAAACACACAAAAACATACTCGGAGGTTCTAAATAAAAATCTGCCTAAGCAGCAGAGACCTCCAAAGCAGACAAACAAGCAACCGCTACCCCAAAACAAAACACGTGCAACACATAGCTCACAAAGCCAGTGTGCCGAACAGTCACAGCCCTTAAGGCTAAACAACACACCTGATACACTTGTAATAGGTGACTCTATCGTCAGGCACACTGACGTCCCGCTCACCAGGCTGAACAAGGAGAAGGTCACGGTGAGCTGCCTGTCGGGCGCTAGGATCCGCCACATAACACAAGCACTCAGGTCACTCCAAGGCAAGTACAAATATGACTCAGTCATTGTCCATGCTGGTGTGAATGACCTGAGATGTACCTCCCTGGACTACATGAAAAGAGACATAGAGGAGCTCTCTGAGCATGTAACCCAGGCCAGTATGACCCTGACCTTGAGTAGCATCTTACCCTCACCAAGAATGATGCCACAATATGAAGACAAGATGATCAGTTTCAACAATTGGCTTAAGTGTTGGTGTCATTCAAAGGGGATCCAATGCCTGTCAGCCTGGGATGACATGCTCGACAAGCCATGATGCTTCGCTAGGGACGGCTTGCACCTGTCACCCCTGGGCTTTTGGATATTGGCAAAGGCTCTTGCTACCCCCATAGTGCCTTTTTTAGGCAAGGCTCAAAAGACAAACCCACCTCCATAGGTATCGCAAGGGATAAGAAACTAAGAGTAATGCTACTCAACGCCGGAAGTCTAAACCTCAAGATGCACGCACTCGAAACTCTCCTTAGCATGGAGAACATTGATATCTGTGCAGTAACAGAAACCTGGTTCAAGGCTCCCAAGAGCACTACCAGGTTATACCTCATACCATGCTTTTCGGCCTCAAAACTTGGACCGAACCACAAAAGGAGGGGGAGTATCAATATTCGTCAAAGATACCCACACCTCCAGGTTGATGGCACAGCACAAAGCATCAGAGACTATCCATGTGCAACTAACTGTGGGTAAAACTGCCTTCCAGTTTATAGCCTGCTACAGACCACCCTCCCAAACACAGGAACCTCACTTGGCCTTCCTGAGAATACTGGAAAATATGAAGGTCTCTCCAAACACCATTATATTGGGCGACTTCAACTACCCAAACATAGACTGGGAGCATTACTCTAGCTCCAACACCCTAGCCCAAAGGTTCCTAGAATTTATAAACTCAAATGCTATGGAACAACTTGTTACCACTCCCACAAGAGGGAAAACATACTGGACCTGATCATCACCAACATGGGGACACTATGCTCCAGACCAGAAGTGTATCCTCACTGGTAAGATCAGACCATAAACTAATCTCACTGGATATTCACATCCCGACCCCACCCCTGCCCAGAAAACCACAGTAAAAACTTCTCTAAAGCAAATTTTACAAGCCTCAAAACCGAGGTGAAATCCTTCAAAGCCCCGGCCTGTGGAAAATATGGCCCAGACCGCAGAATCCTTTATAAACGCATTCTATGAACACCTTCAGGAATGCATGGATCATGCAATCCCAAATAAAACCAAGACCCAATCCTCCAAAGGCAGGCGTCCTGTCTGGTGGACCCCAGCCATAAACAAACTATACAATAGAAGGAGGAAGCTACTACATGATAGAGAAAAATCCCAAAAAGGGAAGGCATCTCTGATCAGTATTAGCAAAAAACTACGGGCACTCATAAAATCATCTAAGGCCAGCTTCGAGAGAAAAATTGCACAGGACACTAAGGATAATCACAAGGCTTTCTTTAGTTATGTTAGGAAACTGGGTGGGAATTCCCAGATATGCTCAGAATTAGTCCAAAATGACAAAAAATACACTGAGCCCACAGACATTGCCAACATCCTAGCTGACAGGTTCAGTGCAAACTTTTCCCCCCTCTCCCCACCAAAAGGGCAAATATCTATCCCAACAGAGTGCTGCCCCCCTGACATCTCAGATGCTCAAGTAAGAGCCGTCCTCTCCAAAGCAAAAAACACAGCATCAATGGGACCAGATGGTGTCCCGGACTGCGTCCTACATGAACTCCAAGAAGAGCTAAACCCAAACATAAAACTACTGTTCAATCTTAGCCTTACTACAGGATATGTACCCAAAGAGTGGCGTACAGCAACAGTGGTCCCTCTCCACAAAGGTGGTGCCTCAACGGATCCTGGAAACTATCGCCCCATAAGCCTGACTAGCTTGGTCTGCAAAGCTATGGAAAGGATCATCATGGACCTCATAAATAAAGATATTGGGGACCTACAGACACTGGATCCTACCCAGTTTGGCTTTGTTAAGGGCAGATCCTGCCTCTTAAACCTGGTTGATTTCTTTGAAACAGTCACCAAGGCCATTGACGAGGGAAGGTGGTCCACACAGCCTACCTGGACCTCGCAAAAGCCTTCGATACAATACCCCACTCGGGCATTATAGATAAGCTCACCAGCTTAAATATAAACCCCTATGTCACTAGATGGGTTGCAAACTGGCTCAAGGACAGAACCCACATGGTTAGAATTGCTGGAGCCATGTCAGACTCCAAACCGGTTACAAGTGGCGTCCCACAAGGCTCAGTCCTGGGACCTCTCTTGTTCGGTATATATTTCTCGGCGGTACAGGCCAACATGGAAGGACTGTGGCTGACCAAGTTCGCAGATGACTGCAAACTGGGCGCCATAATCAACTCTCCAGCCGACACAAGCATCCTCCAAAAGGGCCTCATAGAAACAGACAACTGGTGCCAGAGCCATGGCCTCAAGCTAAACGCCAAAAAGTGTATAGTCATCCCCTTTGGCAAAAACAAAGTGCCCACAAATTACCACATAGGTGGTAATCCATTAAGTACAGAAGAAGTCATTAGGGACCTGGGGACCCAAGTTGATAGCAATCTCTCATTTGACAACCACGTGGCCAAAGTGGTTAGAAAAACATTTTATATAGCCCACCTAATCATGAAGGGATTCACATCTAGATCAAGGGAGGTCAACGTGCCTCTTTACTCATCCCTCATCAGGCCCATAATTGAGTACAATGCCCCTTTTGGGATGTACCTTACCAGACACCTGCAGCAACTGGAAAGACCCCAAAAGTACCTCACCAAGAGGATCAAAGGGCTCAAACAGATGCCATATGCTGCCCGGTTAAAGAAACTCCAGCTCTACTCAGTGGCATACCGCCTGCTCAGAGGCGATCTGTGCCTGACGTATAAAGCCATGTCCAACCCGGAATTAATGGACATGCTGCACCTCAGAAAATCCAAATCCCATCGAGCTACTCGCTCGAGAGACTTGAACCTCAGCACTGAAATAAATAGGACATGCTGGAGGGACAGATTCATAACCCAGAGGCTCCCTTCACTCTGGAATAAAATCCAAGTCCAGGTTAGGCAGAGTCCCACATTGACTCTCTTCAAGAGGAATCTTGATGAGTGGATGGGAGATCGTAGGTTTACCCCGGCTATCACTTCTGTGTCACTGTTAGACAGAGGCACAGTATACTAACCTCAAAAAAAGGCATAACAAAATTAATTTAAAATGGGTGGCGAAAGCCAAACACACTCTGGCTAGGCTTATAAATGCCCTAGGGCAGATAGCCTAGTATGAACCTATGAACCTATGAACACACACACACACACACACACACACACACACACACACACACACACACACACACACGTGCACACACACACACACACACACACACACACACACACACACACACACACACACACACATACACACACACACACACACACACACACACACACACACACACACACACACACACACACACACACACACACACACACACACACACACACACACACACCTACCCTACCTTGGTCCAAAGTCCATGGAAGCAAAGGGCATTAAGGGTGTTCTTAAAGAAGAATGCCCTTAAAAAAATAAATATATTTATTTATTTATTTCATTTGTTAACCGGGTATTCTCTGACTGGGCACGAGGCCCATTTTCAGGGGAGGCCCGAGGAGAAAAGCTCCAAATACATACATATATCTATACACATACATGTACACATGCACATAACAGTACTGAACACTCAAGATGAATGCATAATTTTGTATTTGACAAAAAAGCAAAAACAGTATAGCAATTAACTAAAAATATTTTTGATTAACAATGTAAAGATTCACAGCATGACTTAGTAGTGAGAGCAGTGCAAGACAGATTGCCAAGAAGGAGCAGTATTAGTTTTTACCCTGCTAAGTGAAATAGAGGGAAAGAGTCTCAATACTGTAAAATAGATAATAGCTGTGAGAGTGTGCTAGTTGGGGGGATGTAGGGGGGTAGTAGGGATGTAGGGGGTAGTAGGGAGCCTAGCCAGGAGTGTGGCAGGAGCAGAGCCTGTGTTTAGGTAAATGTTCTTTAAAGAGGTGTTTAAACTCATAATTGCTAGTGCTTTTGGCTACAGGTTGAGGAAGGGTGTTCCAGATTTTGGCAATTTTATAGGAATAGAGGGAGGTGCCTTTTGTGTTATGGGGTTGACTGATTTTTAACATGTTTTATTTGAGGATCTTGGTCATCTTGGATTGTTGTTGGGTTGGATTAGGTTAGCGAGTGCTGGGCAGTTGTGTGGTTTGTGAATTATTTTGTGGACTATGGACAGTTGGTTTAAAGTTAGAAGGTTTGGCAGTTCTAGCCATTTGAGTTGTGAGAGTACTGAGAAGTGGTGGGTTCTGTAGGGATGGCCTGTTGCGAATTTGACAATTTTGTTATAGCATGATTTTAGATTATTTAAGTCAGATTTACGAATGTTTGCAAATTACATATATATATATATATATATATATATATATATATATATATATATATATATATATATAATCCACAAACGTTCCAGCACTCGAAAAATGAAGAAAAAAATATAACAGCAGGAAAGTTCAACTATTTTATTGGCAAATCTGCCCACAGATACACAGACCGGTGGCCGGTTTCGCTCTCAGCGTCTTCAGTGTGTATATATATATAAATTTGTTTTTAATTAAAAAAAAAAAAAAATCTCCCGGCCAGTGGGCCCCCTGCCAGCCAGCTGGGTTGCTCTCCCAGCCAATGTGCCCTAGGTGACTGGCTTGGTCGCCTAGTGCTGGATCTGGCTCTACCTGAGTCCACTACTGTTTTAGTGTGTTTGTCTCAGACATATCTGAAGGAAGAGAGAATGAGATAATCTTTTTCAATGAAGAAACAAAGGTACTACAGTAGAGGATGGGGGAAAAGTTAAAAGAAGAAGGAAACGCTGACCAAGTGGGCAGAAAAGTAGCAAGTGAAGTTTATTGCAGACAAATACAAGTACTACATCTGGGCTGCAACATCTGTGATATGAAGTAGCAGCTGGGAGGAGTGGAACTGATGGCAGTAAATTAGGAAAATAGGGTTGCCACCTTTTCAAATGGCCAAAGTGAGACATTTTCAGGACACACATCAGATTTTACTGGCCGACACATACCCACTGTCAGTACAAAGGATAGAACTTTACTTTTTTGCCTGAATAAAAGCTTATTCTTGTAGCAGTTTAGTTGCTTATTCTGTTTCTTGTAACATTTGGGTATTTTAGATACAGAAATAACTATTTTATGCAAGTATTACATAAAATATAGTACATAATTATGTCCTACAATCTCAGGACATTTGCCATTTTTAATATTTTTGGTCAGGACACAACTGCCCAAAGAGGGACTGTCCCTCGCAAAGTGGGACAGGTGGTAACCCTACAGGAAAATGATCTGTAGATGTTGATCGCACCTGGATTACACCAGCAGAAGTAAAGTGAAAAGCAGGAGCAGTGAATGCAAGAGAATATTATCAGAGAGATAGATGCCAGAAACAAGAGGCATTTCTTCTGCTGCACCAAGCCACACCCTGAGCATTGTGTGCACCTCTGGGGACCATTCAAGAAAAATATCATCAGGCTGCTGGAAGATGTTTAAAGGAAAGTCACCAGAAAGGTCTGTGGGAAAAGATATAAAAGGAGACTAGAACAGATGGAACACTTTACTAGAAACAGAAAAGAAGTAGTACATAGTCTGGGTGCAAGAATCATGCAAGGGAGTTGTAAACGGGGTCATCCTGAACAGGAAGTATGTTGAAGGGGGGGGTGCAGCCAACGAATTGTAGTAAGAATGTACTGCCTGGATCTTCAACAGACTCTTCTTCACAGAGAGGGTTAGGAATCCCTGGAATGGATGGGGGGGGGGGGACTCCACAGAGGCTTTGAAGAAGACACAGGCAAGGTGGTGAAATAGTAAGGTTGGAGGTATGATTGGAGAGAGACTGTAACAGCAGATGCAGTTAAAGCAAACTGGAATGGCTTATTGTGTTCTTCTAGCTTCTAGCAAGTATTTCTTTTCAGCTTTGGAAGTCCAGTCATTACAGACTTCACGCCCTATAGATGGTGATGTAAAAGTATTTTGCTTGTAAGTTGGTACATGGATCCTGTACAGAACATTATTTTAATTATTTTGGATATGTGCAAGATGCTGTTGTATTTGTATTGAGTATTGTAATAAATGTTTCTAAGCTGATGCTTTCAGAAAGTTGTTTAGTATATTCTTGATACAATGACGTTCATGTCTGTAGTAGGTGTTGTGGAGAAAGTTGTTTTGCATGCATTTAGTTCCATGAATAAAGTTGTTTGGCGGTTAATGCCTCTGACATTATTTTGTTTGTAGCAGGTACTGTGCAGGAAGCTGACTTGTTTATAGGGAGGGCTATGTGGAAATTTGTTTTATTTGCATTTGGTTGAGTAGGAAGTTGACCTACTTGTAGTGGATATGAATTAGCTTGGACAGCTGCAAGTCAGATATAGGAAACTGATTTGCTTATAGTGAGCACAGCCTCTTTTTTTTGTACATAGTAGTTGGCACTGTGTAGGGATCTACTTTACAGTATTAAGTACTGCACAGGAATTTGTTTTAAAAATAATGAACTACAGGTAGAAAGCTAAACTTGTTTTTAATGTGGTATTCCTTGTCAGAAGAGCTGATTTAACACAAAACAGTTGAGAGTTTCAGGATCGCACAGGACAAATAACAGTCAGGGAAAAGAAAGTGTACTCAGGTTGACTGCAGCTGGAAATCTTTTATATGTTAAGTATTGATCATGCTGTCTGGATTTGTGGTGATAATACAGATGAGTCATTTTATTTGGAGTGGTACTGGACAGGAAATTAACTTGGTTAATATGACTTGTTTTGGGCTAGGTAGTAAGTATTTTATTTATAATGCATGCTACTGTGCAGGTTGTCTTACTCGTAGAAAGTAGTTTGTAATAAATTCTTATACTTGTGCAGGTAATGTACAGTTAGCGTTTTAATTGTAATAGGTACTGTGTCAGGAGTTGTGGTAGGTTCTGGTTTATTCTCCTTCAAGTGGCTCTTTGGCTGCATGGCATTTGTTTTGTGTGTACTGGCTACTTTGCATGAATCTCTTGCTCTCTCTTTTATTTTTTTTTGTATTAAATATTTAAAGTGTTCTTTGCTTGTGGTAAGTGTTATTTAGGAAATAATGTTTTTTAAAATTGTTTTCCTTGCAGCACACAATTTTGTAGGGAGTTGTTTTTGCTTCCAGAGAGGAAGGAATGTTTATTTATTTATTGGCATTTGTTAACCAGGAAAGTCCACTGGGCCAAGAAGAACCTATTTTCAGTGGAGGCCTGGGAGGAAAACCTCCACAAAAGCAGTTAGTATAATATCACCTAATATTGGAACAGCTTGTATTAACTAGAAACATAGCCATAACAGGCAGTATAGACATAACAAAATACATTGTGAAAATATAGGTGTTATAGGGAAATAATATAAAAACACAAGGCATTGAAGTAAATCCAAGGTGCATATTCTAGTACACTCTAATGTAAGTGTACACTCTAGAGTACACTCTATTGTGAGTGTAGAAGCTGAATAATATAGGTCGAATTAGATTAAGTATCTAAAGGTATATGTATTAGCAGTAGGGAGAGATAAGTGCAAGGAGTGGAGTGTGAAGAAGTAATAGGCGTAAAGTTTTTGAAGGATAGAAGTAGATAGAAAAGGTGTAAGGAAGAGGAGTCAAGTCTTAGGAAGATGGAAGTTAGAGCATACACACACACACACACACACACACACACACACACACACACGCACGCACGCACACACACACACACACACACAC